>NC_057794.1:144610436-144672543 GCF_018294505.1 Triticum aestivum | reverse complement strand
GCGGGTCGGACATGTCCGGCCCGGCGGTTTTCGTCCGGCGGTGCGAGGAGGGGGGAAGGTTAGGGTTTGACCCAGATTTTCGGGGGGGGGGTGCCTTTTTATACATAGGAGGAGCTAGGAGAGTCCAAATGAGGTGCGATTTTCGGCCAGGCGATCGTGATCGAACGCTCTAGATGATGGAGAGAGTTTTGGTGGGTTTTGGGCCAAATTGGAAGGGTGTTTGGCTGCAACACACACTAGGCTTTCTCGGTCCCTGGGTTAACCGTTGGAGTATCAAACGAAGTCCAAATGGCACGAAACTTGACAGGCGGTCTACCGGTAGTAAACCAAGGCCGCATGGCATGTCTCGGTCCAATCCGGAAATGTTTAACCCCCACACACGAAAAGAGGTAGAAAGGACCACCGGAGGAGATAGGAGCGCCGGAATGCAAAACGGACAACGGGGAAAAATGCTCGGATGCATGAGACGAACATGTATGCAAATGCAATGCACATGATGACATGATATGAGATGCATGACAACAGCAACAACACACGGAGACAAAAAACCGAACCCGAGGAAATAAAATAACTTAGCGCCGGAAACGCCAAGAGTTGGAGTACATATAAGGTAAATTACATCCGGGGTGTTACAACACTCCACCACTACAAAAGGATCTCGTCCCGAGATCTAGGACTGGAAAATCGCCGGGTACTCAGAACGGAGGGTGAAGACCCAGGGTGAGCAGCCCCCGGCCTTTTCCCTTAGTTGGGATTCCTGTCCCGGTTCGGCCCACGGTCTTTTTTTAGGCTCTGCGATTTAGCTATTATCCCAGGATTTACAAATTTGCAGAAAAAACCCCGAGTGTTCATGCATCTAATAACTTAATAACCGTGCATCGGATTAAAATGTTTTAAACATGTAAAATGCTTAGAATTTCATCTAGTTTCATAACACGCCACTTTCATCCATGTTAAAAATGTTTAAAATGTTGTTTGATTAAATTTGCTCATATGCCATGTTAAAATGATTTATTTCATAACTAAATCACCGTAGCTCTGAATTAAATAAACTTTATATGTAAATGGCGTGGAAAATGCATAAATCAACATGGCGGAATTACTTTGCATGTTTAACAACTCTAAAATATGGTTTACGGCAGAACAGTACCAAATTCAAAATATGCATATGGGTATTTTTCGGAATTGTTGTTTGTTGTTCCGGCCTCATTTAAACTTGCCTAAATAGTTAGTTTACTTATGCTTCACAACTTGCCATGTGTAACAACATTTAATATTGTTGGGTAGAAAAACGAGAGCGGACTAAATACATGGATGTGGTGTTTCGTCAATATGCAACTCGTTGCATATTGAGATCCACTTAACTTGTTGTTTTTTGCACTTTGCCATGCCATGACTCATTAAACCGGACATGCATCATACTTGGATGTGCATCATGCCATGTTTATGCTTGTTGGTTTACCATGTTATTTGCTTTTTACGTTGTTGCTTCCTCTTGATAGTTCCGGTAATGTTGCGATTGTGAGGATCCGTTTGACTAAGTTTGGTCGTCTACTTCATGGTTTCATTCTTCTTCCTAGCAGGATTTCAGGCAAGATGACTGTCAGCTTGGATCTCACTACTATCTTTGCTATGCTAGTTGTCTCGATGCTATCGCTTTGTCGCGCTACCTACCATTTGTTTATCAAGCCTCCCCAAATTGCCATGATAGCCTCTAACCCTTTTCCACCATCCTAGCAAACCGTTTTTGGCTATGTTACCGCTTTGCTCAGCCCCTCTTATAGCGTTGCTAGTTGCAGGTGTAATTGCAGGTTGTTCCATGTTGGGACATGGATAACATGGATATCTTGGGATATCACAATATCTCTTATTAAATTAATGCATCTATACACATGGTAAAGGGTGGAAGGCTCGGCCTATTGCCTAGTGTTTTGTTCCACTCTTGCCGCCCTAGTTTCCATCATACCGGTGTTATGTTCCTTGATTTTTGTGTCCCTAACATGGTGAGGGTTTATGGGCACCTCTTGATAGTTCGCTTTGAATAAAACTCTTCTAGCAAGGCCCAACCTTTGTTTTACCATTTGCCTAATAAGAACTAAAACTCGGACAGGGACTTTCCGGATCCCGAGGACTTAATCAACCCCCCGTGCCAGTGCTCCTCATGAGTGTTGGTCCAAAATGGCAGTAGCCGGGGCCACCAACGGGTGTGCTAGCCGGAAACATAGCCAATCCGATCGTGGCCTGAGACAAGAGACACGTGGGTACTATCAGGGTGTGTCGGCACGTCAGGAGGTCTTGCTGGACTTGTTTTACCATTGTTGAAATGTCTTGTGCTCCAGGATTCTGAATCTGATCGGAGGGTCCCGAGATGCAGGATTGTCTCTGCAGATTGTGAGCTTGTCATGGGCTAAGTTGAGACATCCCTGCAGGGTTTAAACTTTCGAGAGCCGTGCCCACGGTTATGTGACATATGGCAATTTATTAATATCTGGTTGTAGTTTACTTGAACTAAACTCAATTAAAATACACCAACTGCGTGCATAGCCGTGACTGTCTCTTTTTGGGTGCGTTCGAGAAGAGAACACGGTTGGGTTATGTTTGGACTTCTTGATCATTTCTAGTTTGCAATCGTTTGCGTAGTTGCTCATCTTATTCTTGTCTTTGTAATTCAGCCACCATACTATGCTTAGTCGCTTGCTGCAACCTCCCCACTTATCCTTTCCATACCCATTAAGCTTTGCTAGTCTTGATACCCATTGTAATGGGATTGCTGAGTCCTCGTGGCTCACAGATTACTACAACCACAGTTGCAGGTACAGGTAATGCAATGATCTGACGCGAGTGCGATGCTTGCTTTTTGAGTTGTTCTACTTCTTCTTTTGTGATCAGGGGATAGGTTCCCGGTCGGGGAACCTGGGATTAGCAGGGTGGATGTCGTTCTTCTTTTTCGTTTGATTTCATCCGTAGTCAGATCCTACTCTTCTATATGATGGTTGCTATGTATTGATGTATTGTTGTATGAATGTTGTAACTTGTGGCGAGTGTAAGCCTTTATCTTGTATTCTCATCTATTTAGTACATGGTATGTTGTAATGATATCCAGCTTGCTATGCGCCCAAAATGCGGTTGTGCCCCAATCATGAATTCATCACGTGATTGGGATAGAATCACATCTTAGGCGCTACATTTTATTACCTTGCAATTTTTTCATAGTTTTATTATCGCAAAGTACTCATAGTTTTATTCTTGCAAAATAGTTTCATCCTTGTTCTAGGTAAAGCAAACATCAAGTGTGCGTAGAGTTGTATCAGTGGTCGATAGAAGTTGAGGAATATTTGTTCTACCTTTAGCTCCTCATTGGGTTCGACACACTTATTTATCAAAGAAGGCTACACACAATCTCCTATACTTGTGGGTTATCAATGTCATCCAACCCACCACCGTCCGGCAAGCCTACGAAGGAATTACTCACACCTGACGATGAGCATCATGAAATTGGTGATGGAGGGCGGTTGGTGATGATGAAGACCGAAGATCCCCCTCTCCGGAGCCCCAAATGGGCTCCAGATTTGGCCTCCCGATGAAGAACAGGAGGTGGCGGTGGCTCCATATCGTAAAACGCGTGGAAACTTCCTCTCTTATTTTTCTCCCAAAATAGGAGTTTATAGTGTTGTAATTAGGGTCAGCGGAGCCTCGTGGGCCCCACTACCCACCAGGGGGTGCCAGAGGGGGTGGTGTGCCCTGGTGACTAGTGAGCAGGTGCCCCCCTCCAATGGGTCTTGGTTCCATTATTTTTTATATATTCCAAAATAATTCTCCAAAAAGTTTCGTCCAATTTCCAGAAATTTTATTTATGCACAAGAAACAACACCATGGTAGTTCTGCCGAAAATAGCGTCAGTCTGGGTTAGTTTCATTCAAATCATGCAAATTAGAGTCCAAAACAAGAGAAAAAGCGTTAGGAAAAGTAGATGCGATGGAGACGTATCATAGGAAAAAATTTAATTGCTTCAATGACTAAGATCATAGTTTGTTCGTTTTCAATGAAGTTTTTGGTTCATACTTTATCTTGTGAAAGAATTAAGCATAAGAAGTTATATGACAATATATTGTTGTTCTAAAGATGATCATGATGCCCTCATGTCCGTATTTTATTTTATCGACACCTCTATCTCTAAACATGTGGTCATGATTATCGATTTTGGCTTCCGCTTGAGGACAAGAGAGGTATAAGCTTGGGGTAGTTGATACGTCCATTTTGCATCATGTTTTTATGTTGATATTTATTGCATTATGGACTGTTATTTCAATTTATGGTAAAATTCTTATGCCTTTTCTCTCTTATTTTACAAGATTTACATGAAGAGGGAGATTGCCTGCAGCTGGAATTCTGGACCAGAAAGGAGCAAATCTGAGGTACCTATTTTGCACTACTCCAAATGTCCTAAAACTTCATGGAGAATTGTTTTGGAATAAAAAAAATATTGGGTGAAGAAATAAAAGAAGGGGACCCACCAAGTGGCCACAAGCCTGAGGGGCGTGCCCTACCACCAAGGGCGTGCCTCCCGAGCTTGTGGTCCCCCTGGCCAGCCCCCGGTGTCCATCTTTTGCTATATGAAGGGTTTTGACCTAGAAAAAATGATAAGGAGACTTCGGGGCGAAGCGCCGCGGTCTCAAGGTAGAACCTGGGCAGAAGCAATCTAGGGCTCCGACGGAGCTATTCTGTCGGGGAAACTTCCCTCCGGGAGGGAGCAGTCGAAGACACCGTCATCACCAACGATCCCCTCACTGTGGGAGGACTAATGTTCATCAACATCTTCACCAGCATGATGTCTACTATACAACCTTCTTCTTGTAGACTCATGCTGGGCCTCCAAACGCAGAGTTTTGTAGGACAGTAGCAAATTTCCCTGAAGTGGATGACCAAAGGTTTATCAATCCATGGGAGGCGTAGGATGAAGATGGTCTCTCTCAAACAACCCTGCAAGCAAATAACAAAGAGTCTCTTGTGTCCCCAACACACCCAATACAATGGTAAATTGTATAGGTGCACTAGTTCGTCGAAGAGATGGTGATACAAGTGTAATATGGATAGTAGATATAGGTTTTTGTAATCTGAAAATATAAAAACAGCAAGGTAACTTGTAACAAAAGTGAGAAAAAACGGTATTGCAATGCTTGAAAACAAGGCCTAGGGTCCATACTTTCACTAGTGCAAGTTCTCTCAACAATGATAACATAATTGAATCATATGGAAATCCCTCAACGTGCAACAAAAGTCACTCCAAAGTTCCTATCACGGAGAACATAAGTTGAAATTGTTTGCAGGGTACGAAACCACCTCAAAGTTATTCTTTCCAATCAATCCATTGAGCTATTCGTATAAGTGTCACAAACAACCCTAGAGTTCGTAGTAAAACAACACCATATGATACACATCAATCAACCTATTGTCACCTAAATACTCCAATGTCACCACAAGTATTCGTGGGCTAATTATACAATATGCATCAAACAACTTCAAATTCCTAATATTCAATCCAACACAAAGAAGTTCAAAGAGTGCCCCAAGATTTCTACCAGAGAAACAAGGATGAAAACGTGCATCAACCCCTATGCATAGATTACCCCGATCTCACCTCGGGAATCCGTGAGTTGAGTGCCAAAACATACATCAATTAAATCAATAGAACACCCCATTGTCACCACGGGTATCCCATGCAAGACATACATCAAGTGTTCTCAAATCCAAAATAGTATTCAATCCGATAATAGTGAAACGTCAAAGGTAAAACTCAATTCATCACAAAAAGATAGAGGAGGGAGAAACACCATATGATCCAACTATAGTAACAAAGCTCCCGGTACATCAAGATCGTGCCAAATCAAGAACATGAGAGAGAGAGAGAGATAAAACACATAGCTATTGGTACATACCCTCAGCCCCGAGGGTGAACTACTCCCTCGTCATCGCGGAGACCGCCGAGATGATGAAGATGGCCACCGGTGATGGTTTCCCCCTACGGTAGGGTGTCAAAATGGGCTCCCGATTGGTTTTTCGTTGCTACAGAGGCTTGCGGCGGCGAAACTCCCGATCTAGATTTCTTTCTGGGGGGTTTCGTGATTTATAGGAATTTTTGGCATCAGTCTCACGTTAGGGGGGCTCCTAAGGGACCCACAAGGCAGGGGGCGCGCCCTCCACCCTTGTGGTTCCCTCGGGACTTCCCTGACCCAATTCTAATGCTCCGTAGGGTTCTTCTGGTCCATAAAAAATCATCATAAAGTTTCAGCCCGTTTGGACCCCGTTTGATATTCCTTTTCTGTAAAACTCAAAAAAAGGAAAAATAGAAACTCGCACTGGCTCTAGGTTAATAGATAGTCCCAAAAATAATATAAACCAACATATGAATGCATATAAAACATCCGAAATAGATAATATAATAGCATGGAACGATCAAAAACTATAAATACATTGTCGACGTATCACATCACCACTCTCCTCTCAAACCCTAGTTCATCTCTTGTATTCAATATTAGGTTAATTAGATAAATGTCATTCCAATTATGGCGATTCATAAAAATGCCACCGCAACTTCCAAACTTTGAAAAATGCCACTGTAATTTTTGCAAACTTTGAAAAATGCCACTCCAGACTTCGAAAAATGGCACTAGAAATGGCATGAAATGGCATTTTTCAAAGTTTGAAAATTGCAGTGGCATTTCTCGGAATCGCCAGATTTGATGTGGCATTTATCAAATTAACCCTTCAATATTTTCCTCCAGACCTTAGATTGGTACGTGTGGGTTGGTAGTAGTGTTGATTACTCCTTGTAGTTGATGCTAGTTGGTTTATTTGGTGGAAGATCATATGTTCAGATCCTTAATGGTATTTATTACCCCTCCGATCTGGTACATGAACATGATTTATGAGTAGTTACGTTTGTTCTTGAGGACATGGGAGAAGTCTTGTTATAAGTAATCATGTGAATTTGGTATTCGTTCGATATTTTGATGAGATGTATGTTGTCTTTCCTCTAGTGGTGTTATGTGAAAGTCGACTACATGACACTTCACTACTGCAGGATGCTTCTAACACAACACTACGATCAGAGACCCTTCGATGAAACTATGTGTGATGCGATAATTGCAAACAATGGTGTAAACGAACCGTCAAAAAGGGTGCAAAACGTTTGCGATGGAGGATGCATCAAACACGGTTCAGATTTTAGTTGCGTGTGCGATGCAGGGCATACGGTTCAGTTCAATGAACTGTTTGCGATGAGGCGGAACAAAAGAAACGGGCAGCCAGATGAAGGCGTGTGCGATATACAACATACGATTCACTCGGATGAACTATTTGTAATTAGGCAACACAAAAGAAACGGTCAGCCAGATCAAGGTGTATGCGATATACGGCATGCGGTTCACTCGGATGAATTGTTTGTGTTGAGACAAGAGAACAGAAACGGTTCAATATAACAAGATGTGTGTGATACGCGGCAAACATGTCTGTAATCAGAAATGTGTGCGAAGACCGATAATAACACAGACGGTTGCTGCTAATAAGACGTGTGTGTTGTGCGATGGGATTGCATACAGAACAACAACATATATATACACACAATTATAAGGACATGTTTGCATAACCAAATTAAACATCCACTTACATAGGTGGCTACTACAACCATGGCATTTGCACACACCAAAGTAAAATATTACATGCATAATTACATAGGTGGCTACTACACACCTGACATTTCCACACACCAATGAAGTAAACCATATATTACATGCATGATTAACTAGCATAAACCATCATCTGATCATCATATAGTAGTCGGACAAGCGCGGAAGTACCAGGGGCTATATAGTAATCCCACTGTCAAACTCCTATGTCTAAGTGAAAGTGTTAAAGCAATATAGTCCGATTGCCTCATTCGCTGCGCTACCACCTCCTTCATGGACCAAGACATTGGATCAAGTGTGAATACGCATTTTTGCGAACACCCCCGCATTATATGCATGGGGGCTGAAGCCGACGACTGCAATCTTTCATAGCCGACCGTTCTGCGCCTTCCACAACCTGAACACCCACAACACCAGTGATTGCCAAGAGCTCCGAGCCCAACGCGAGGGATGCTACGGTCGATGCCCCGAGCGCTACGACCGGGGCTACGGCCTTGGAGGAGGACGAGCAGGCGGACGCTAGGATGACCGTGGCCCGTGCCAGGAATGGCGCGACAGGCCTTGTGAGGACCGCTGGCAGGACCATCCTCGCGATGGGGCCCTGGAGGGACCAGCCTCATGAGGATCGCCCCCAAGGCAACGCGAGTCTTCCTCCATTTCTGCCAAGAAGGAACGACGACCATCATCAGGACGAGGAGGCTAGGGGCTTCCAGGAGCCGCGTGCAATCGCCTGCATCTTGGGCGGTGCCCAGGCCCCAGCCTCTCAGCACAGATTCAAACGGTTCGCCTGCCAGGTGAACACGACGCTCCCCAAGCTTGAGGCTGTGCGCCCGCTCAAGTGGTCCCAGTGCGCCATCACTTTCGACTCAGCAGATCAGCTCAAGTGCGCGGCCACCGCTGGCGTCCTCCCGATGTTGTGTTCCGCAGTCATCAGCAATGTGCAGGTTACCAAGGCCCTCATCGACGAAGGTGCAGGGATCAACGTCCTGTCCGTTGACACCTTCGACAACCTCCAAGTGTTATATGAGCAGCTCCAGTCTACCAAACCTTTCTCAGCAGTAACCGACGGCTCCACCACACCAATAGGGCAGGTCCGCCTGCCTGTCACCTTCGGCACACGCGGCAACTATCACACCGAGCTCATCGACTTCGACGTCACGCACATCCGCCTACCGTACAACGCCATCCTCGGGTATCCGGCCCTGGCAAAGATCGTGGCGGTCACTCACCACAGCTACAACGTCCTCGGATGCCTAGAAGTGGCGGGGCCATCATGGTCCCGTATGAACAAAGGGATGCGGTGTGCTCCCTCGAGCGTGCCTTCCAAGCTGCAGCAATCGACGACCCCGACAGCAGAAGTGAGGGCCCTCCGAAGGCCATCCCCAAGAAGTAGTTGCTCCACGCAGGACCTCAAGAGGATGGCATCGCGGCGGGAGCCTTGTTAGGATCAGCGCCCGTCCCAGAGGCGCCTCGCTCCATCACATAGGAAGGCATGCCCAGTGCCCTCCTCGGGCAGGGCTTGGGGCTCTCTTCTGGAGGGCCTTAGGCCTTGCCAACGTCACGAGGGAGGCGCTTGGGCGCCACATGGAGGCGTGCCACGCGGCATGTTTTTTCAGGAGGACGCAGGGCAAGGGGTGCCCACCACTCAGGAATTCATCGCCAAGACCACGCAGGAACTGCAGGACGCAAGAGCCATGCGCGGCGACAGCCGCTCACAAGGTGCGGCTGACCACCCAGGCGAGGGTGCTGAGCTGTGTGTCTGCATCGACATCCCAGGGCTCAGGAGGACCGCATCTCAGGAGCGCTTCTGGCCTTCGCGTGTGGGCTGTTGCGAGGGCCCACCACAAAGATACGTTCGCATGCCCCTCGGCTTGCCGAGCGTGGCGTCGGCCTATCAGCGTGCCGTGCGGCATGACCTGGCGGCTCAAGATGCCAGGCACCGCGTCGTCCTGGAGGGAATGGAGACGGTCTTCAGGAAGCCTCCTGAGCCCCCAGATCCTCCTAAGGATCAGGGCTTCGATGGCTCATGAGGAGTCCTTTATCCAACGCACGCGTTCAGCTGCACGAACTCTGCTTCGTTTACAGAACCAAGTGACATCTTTCAAGCTCGTTAAGCTGGGAGCGCCCCTTGGGCTGCATTATTCCCAGGCCGTGTGGGTCCGTCCCTACGTCATGTATCCCATTTGCTTATGTCTTTAGCTTACCTTGCTGGGGGCGCCCCTCGGGCTGAATCATCCGCAAGCCGCTCGGGCCGGAGCCAGTGGCATGTATCTTCCTGCATTTACCCAGGCTGATTTGCCTTCCCTGCTTAACCTGCCTACGGTTATCACCTGCTCGATCATCGCCTCCCACGGGGCCTCCTCACAGGCACGTCACTGGTGCACGGGTCCATCCTTGCCACATCAACAAATCTGAGCGGTCGAGCTTTGGCTCGCGGCACGCCCCGCGCATGTCACCCCACCAGGCCCTCAGTGCCATCACTTCATCCGGACCAACCAGCGGCAGGCTGACGGCTGTAACGGCAAACTATGTTCTTCTTGTGCCTGTTCACAGGGACCCCGCGAGGAGGATAGCAGGCGGCACCGCGAGTCTCTTTTTCTCTCATGCAATTCGCTTGCGTGTTAAAAGGGGGGCTCCTGAGCAGCATCGTTAGTCAGGAGCTCTTACTGGCTCTCCAGCCCTCACCCCTGGCCTTGACCACGGCATCGCAACCTGGCATACCAGCGGCGGCTGAGCTCACTCAAGGGCCAGGACCTGAGGATGTAGAACACTAAGGAAAGCATGGGAGGAGGGGAACTTGTATGGGCCGGCCTGGCTATGCCGCACGAGTTGGCACGCAACCCTAGCGCAACATCAGGAATCGTCACGAAGTTCACAAGATAAGTCTCACCCTTGGATCGGCTAAATGTGTGGGCCTTATGGATACTCACACCTTGCCGCAATCCCGTTGCGGCCACGTCAACTCCCTTTCTTCCCTTACCATGGTCGCTTGAGCGCTAAAGGGGACCTCCTGAGCATCGCGCCTCAGGGGCTCTTACTTGACCTCGGGCCACACACCTCCTGGCCTTGACCACGGCATGCGACCTGGCATTCCAGCGACGGCTGTAGCCTGCCTAGGGACCGGGACCTGTCGGCGTAGAGCAACAAGCTATCGCAAGGAAAGAAAGGGGGACCAAGCCTTAACGGGACGCGCGCTCATCTAATCTTCATAACAGGGAAGATAAGCACAAAAGACATTACAGACCCTTACATGCCCCCACGGGGCACTTCATGATTCTTCGCAGGAAACAAAAGCTAAAACTAAGGAGGACCCTATCTACACCCCCCATGGCAGACGCCATCATCAAGAGTGGGCCACGGGAGGTCGGCGCCAACCTCATCCAGATCAGTGGCGGTGACGGTGGGACGCGGCAGCACTGATCCGAGTGCGGCAAGAGCTCGGGGGCATGTAGCTGTCGTCGCTCGTCTCCGGAGTCTCGTAGAGCTCATGAGAGCTGCAGGACTCCCAAGGGCTGCTGCTGCTGGAGTGGTCATGAGCGGAGCGTGCATCAGCCTCGCACTCCTCTCCGGAGTAGCACTCCAGGCGGCGGCCCTCGGCATCGAAGACCTTGAAGAAGAGGGTGGAGACGCCGTCGTATTCAAGATGGATCGCGAGGGCACCCCTCGCGCGGCAGACCTGCACGATCTCGCCCCAGCCACGAGTCATGAAGATCTTGCCGGTGGGGACCGCTTCGATCTCCGCTCCTGTCGCCGGAGCGCCGCAGTCGGCGTGCTGCAACCAGAGCTCAAGAGGCCCCCTCGGCGGCATCACGTCAGAGAAGAACCGCAGGAAGCGGATCCAAGAGCTTGGGGGCATCGGCGCCCACAGCACCAGCTCGTGCGAGGAGTCCGCGGCGTGGATTCCCGGGGCGACGGCGTGCATCGCCGCGGCGCGGCGACTCCGGGCACGGTGCCGGCGGTGCTGCTCGTCGCTCTGCCTTCCTAAGTCCTCGGCTTGGGCATACAGGGGTAGCGAATACCCTGGGGGAGGCCGCTCACACCAAGGCCTCGTCACCACCTGCATCGCCGCTTCTTCACGGCGATGGATTGACCTCTTCTTCGGCGGAAGTTGCTCCGGGGCATCTCGGGGAGCCTTCCCCTTCTATTAGGCGGAGAACCTTCTAATAGGCGCCATTGGTTCTAGCAACGAAGCGAGAGAAAAGAAGTTAGCAGTGGAGCGAGGAGGAAGAAGCAAGGGAACAAGGAAGAGATGGGCAACGGGGGCTCCGCCCCTCCCCATTTATAGCAAGAGAAGGCCAACCGACACCTCCCACAATTGCAGGTAATGATGGTTTTCCTTGCATGTCACAGGGACTCATCAAGTCGTGCAGTTTCCGAGGCAGCGTGGGGAAGTGAAGACGCCCACGTCCAATTAAACTGCCACGCGTCAACCGAGGCCGTAGGCTTTTGGGGCCCATAGTGCTCCGTACATGACCCTTGGCTTCGTAGCAAAGCCAAGCCCGAGGGCACCTTGGGCCCGGGGGCTACTATCGGTGTTCTGGGAATAGGGGTCCCAAGACTTGCCTGCCTGCGGCCCACGACGTGGCTTAGCTAGCAGGCTGTATGGCCCACCTTCATCAACAAGGCATCCAAGACCCTCGCGAGGGGCCAAGCCCCGCGAGGCGGACGACACAAGACCTCCTCTGGAGCGGCCTAGTCAGGCAGGCTCACGAGGAGCAGAGATATCAAGGCGAGGCAAACCTCATGAGGCTCTCGTGACGTGAGCCATGACGATCGACACCAGGCGGGCGCCAGCACGCACAGCGTCCTTGTTTCCTCTTTGGTGCTAAGGAAACCAGCGCAGGCGAGGAGTACCGACGCATCAAGCAAAGGTTTCCATTTTGGTGCAACAAGACCGAGACCAGAAGGACGGCAAGATGGAGGTCATCATGGAGCCCAAGACGGCGTCACCACCAGGGCCTTTGGCAGGCTTAGACCACTTTTGTCAGGATAGCTTGTACTGGATGTCCCCCTTCAAATTTGCCCGCCATTGTTGGCTCCCTTCCCGCTCAAGATTTGGGAAGAGGAGCATGGCCTCTATAAGTAGGACTAGCCACCACCATAGGAGGAGGAGATCCTGGAGGATGACGAGATCTTAGATCACTCTCACCCACACAAGTTAGCCAAGCACAAGAACACCTCAACCTCAGGAGGCTGTTCTTCCCATTGTATTGTTCATCATCAGCCCAAGAGGCAATCCACCACCACCACACTGGAGTAGGGTATTACACCACAATGGTGGCCCAAACCAGTATAAATCTTTTGTCTTTCTGGGTTGCGAGTTCATCGAGTTCGTCCGTGATATCTTAGCGAGTTAGGGCAAAGATCGATGAGAGGAAAAGACTTCGTGCACACCCAAGTGTTTGAACCTTAAGGGTTTGCCAGAACCCCACATCCGACAAGGCCTTTCACCCTCTTGGGCGCCTCCGCCTCTAGATTTGTGGCGGCCGCCCTCTTCTTCCTACCCGCATCAGGGGAAGAGTCGCTCTCCTCCTCCTCATCGTCGTTGTATTCGGCGGTGGAGGAGAGGGTCTTGTCTTCGGATGTCACGTCCAAAGCGCCCTTGCGGCGGGGGCCACTCTGGACCCCTTGGCCTTCCCCTTGGCCTTCTTCTCCGGCACCGTATAGGGCGCCGACACCAGCATCTTCGCCAGGCGCTGGATGATTGGTTCCTCGGGTAGTGGAGCCGGACACCGGATCCGCTCGTCCTCTCCATCCATTCCTAAAGAAGCAATGATCATAGAAGTTCAGATATTCTCCTTGAAACAAGCAAGTAGAGGATGTGTTAAAGACTTACCTCGTTGGCAGGGTGGGTAATGTCATGCCCGCGGTCCAAATCTATGGCTGGCGGCGTCTCGTTGCCTTTGAAGAGCAACTTCCAGGCGTCTTCGTGTGTGGTTCCAAAGAGCCTTTCCAGAGTTTTGTAGTACTTTGGATTGAGCTCCCATAAAGGGCGGCTTCGGCTTTGGCAGGGGAGGATCCGGCGAACCAGCATCACTTGGATTACATCGACAAGCTTAATATTCTAATCCACCATGCTTTGAATGTGTGTTTGCAGCGCTATTAGCTTGCCTGACGAAGAACAATTCGGGCTCTTCTCAATCCAGGAGGTGAGCCGCATTGGAGCACCGGAGTTAAATTCGGCAACCACGGCCCAGGTGGCACCGCAGGGTTCGGTGATGTAGAACCACAGTTTCTACCATTCCTTGATAGTCTCCGTGAAAGTGCCTTTGGCCAGGAGACATTGATCAGCTTGCTCACCATGGCGCCTCCGCATTGCGCGTGCTGGCCATCCACCACCATCGGCTTCACGTTGAAGACCTTGAGCCACAACCCAAAGTGGGGTTGGATGTGGAGGAAGGCCTCACACACGACGATGAACGCCGAGATGTTGAGGAAAGTGTTCAGGGCTAGATCATGGAAGTCTATCCCGTAATAGAACATCAGCCCGCGGACGAAAGGGTGGAGTGGAAACCCTAGCCCATGAATGAAATGAGGGATGAATACCACCCCCTCGTTGGGCTTCGGTGTGGGGACGACTTGCCCCTTGGCTGGAAGACGGTGAGCAATTTCCTTCGTCAGATACCCGGACGCCCGAAGCTTGGTAATGTCCTTCTCCTTGACGGAGGAGGCCATCCACTTGCCTTGACCTCTAGATCCGGACATCGTTGAGTGCTTGCTCGAGTGGGGAAAAGATGAGAACCTGCGCTCTAGAGCTCAAGAATGGAAGGGCAGAGGAAGAGAGAAGGTGTGGGGGAAGAAGGGGAATCCTTATCCCCTTATAAAGGCAGTGAATATCGAACGCCTCCCCCACTTACCCTAAAACTCGCCTATTCCCAAGGGATGTGTAAACAGCACAGTTGGATTACGCATGCCCGTATTGATGTGAATCCCGAAATAAGGGGACACGATCTCTGCTTTGACAAGATGTGCCAATGTAAACCGCATCTCGAAATGCGGAACGGCAAACAAAAACGGTTCTATGTAATGACCGGATAGACGTGATGTCATCTTGCAAAAAGTTGTCAGCAGATGGGACTCGCGAAATATTATATTCTCTGCAGTCGTGTGTGGTACTTGTGTTGCAGATTCGGACACATTCGTTTTATCCGAAGACTATCTTGGAGTATTCGGAAAGGGGAACCTGCCTTGCAATGCCAAAGACAATCTGAGTGCCGGACACCTCGTCATTGAGACCAAAGTGAAGCAATAAGGCAATGGAGAAATGTCAAGCCAACTCGGTGAGACTGATCGCATAACTCGGTGAGACCGAATTAAATGCAACAAGTCACAGAGAGCGTTGGCAAGGCCATCTTGGTGAGACCGAGACCCGTATTCGTGAGACCAAATTGCTAGGCTTTCTGGCAGTGGTTATGTCATATGAACTCGGTGGCGCCAGATAGAGAGAATCGATGGGGCCGAGTTTCAGTTTAGGGTTTTGAAATATTTGGATGGAGAAAGTGGTTGAGGGTTTTGGAGAAATATCACTAAGCATTTGAGCAAGCAAGCCATTAAGCAACACCTCAACCCTTTTTAATCGTATTGGCTTTCCTATGGACTCAACGTGACCTTGGATCACTAAAATAAAAATGAAGAGTCTTGAGCTTTTTCCAATATGTGTCCTTCGCATTTTGAGGGGTCCACATCTCTAGTCCATGCCATGCCATTCATTGAACTTCCTGAAATATTTATCTTGAATGGATATTAGTTCAATGAGCTATATGTTGTTATGAATTACCAAAACCACCCGGGGATTAGTTGCACTTTCAGTCTCCCCCGTTTTGGTAATTGATGACAACATATAGATCAAAGCTTCGACAAATGATAAAATGAATGAAATACATCGTCGTTTTGAGAAGTATGTGATAAGCAAGAGCTCCCCCTAAATTTGTGCATTATTTAAAATTTGTGTTTGAATGCAAATGCAAAATCAATTAGGATCACGGGTCACTCTTCCATGTCACATACATCTTGGTGGAGTGCACAAAATGGTAAGAGTGAAATAACATGCACACATCACCAAATATACAAGTGAATGATCATACACACATAATCATAGAGATAGGCATATAAGCACACATTAAGCATAGTATGATCAAACACATAACCAACCATAGTATCTCACGAGCATAAAAACAATAAGTAGCACCAATCAAACAAACTAGCAAGCAATAAAACCAACAAATAAGCAAAAGACTCTCTCTCTCTCAGCCTGATCTATACATTTTTCCGGTGTGCGTAGTTGGTATTGAGAGAACTGCTTCTGCAAATGCTTCAGTTGATGACTGTTGACCAGGTGGAGTTGACACTGGTGGTGGCACAATGGCAGTGGTTGCAGGAGCAGAGTGAGTAGGCCTCGTGTCTGCAACTGGCTCTGCTATAGACCTTTGTGCCCTAGGCACTGTCTGGAATCTATCAGTGGTAGGTCTGTCATCACTGTCCTCAGCATCATTGAGGGAGTCCTGGATTAGGGGGTCTCTGGACAGCCGGACTATATCCTTTGGCCGGACTGTTGGACTATGAAGATACAAGATTGAAGACTTCGTCTCGTGTCCGGATAGGACTCTACTTGGCATGGAAGGCAAGCTAGGCAATACAGATATGTATATCTCCTCCTTTGTAACCGACCTTGTGTAACCCTAGCCCTTTCCGGTGTCTATATAAACTGGAGGGTTTTGGTCTGTAGGACAACATACAATCATACCATAGGCTAGCTTCTAGGGTTTAGCCTCTCCGATCTCGTGGTAGATCAACTCTTGTAATACTCATATCATCAAGAATAAATCAAGCAGGACGTAGGGTTTTACCACCATCAAGAGGGCCCGAACCTGGGTAAAACATCGTGTCCCCTGCCTCCTATTACCATCCGCCTTAGATGCACAGTTCGGGACCCCCTACCCGAGATCCGCCGGTTTTGACACCGACATTGGTGCAGTCCAGGGTGAGACTTTTCTCCCCGGACAGATCTTTGTGTTTGGCGGCTTCCCATTGCTGGCCAACTTGCTTGGCCATCTGGAGCAGATCGAAAGTTACGCCCCTGGCCATCAGGTCAGGTTTGGAAGCTTAAACTACACGGCCGATATCCGCAGAGACTTGATCTTCGACGGATTCGAGCCCCTGCCTTGTGCGCCACGCGGTCACGATGAGTACAATTTAACTCTACCATCGGACCGTATTCAGGAGATCGCACCGGCAGCCGCTCCGACCTTTAATTCGGAGCCAGTTTCGCCATCCGTGGACGGGTGGATAGACCCCGTCACGGAGGCCGTACCCTCTACGGGGATCGAGCCAAATATCGACCTTACCCTTCACAAGAGCCGTGTCGCCAAACTACCGGATCCTTCTCTGGCCACGGACTCCAAACCGCCTGCGCCCATTCCTATCGAATCCGATTGGGCGCCGATCATGGAGTTTACCTCCGCGGATATTTTTCAGCACTCGCCCTTCGGCGACATACTGAACTCATTAAGGTCTCTTTCCTTGTCAGAAGGATCCTGGCCGAACTACGCCCGGCAGGATTGGGATGACGAAGAAATTCGCCGCCCACCCACCACCCACTTAGTATCCACTGTCGATGACTTAATCGACATGCTCGACTTCGAATCCGAATACATCGACGGTATGGACGACGATGCGGGAGTCAAAGAGGAACCACTACCCACAGGGCACTAGACCGCCACCTCATCATACGATATATACATGGTGGACACACCCAAAGAATGCAATGGCGACGAGACAGCGGAGGATGACCCCTCCAAGAAACAACCCAAGCGCCGGTGTCAGCGGCGCCGCTCTAAGTCCCACAAAGGAAAAAGTGGTGATACCGGCACTGGAGATAATAGCACTCTGGACAGTGCCGAAGACAACAACAATCCCCTCCAGCTAGATTTAGAGGAGGAGGATGGAGGAGCCAGTCCTCCTGAGAGAGCGGAAGATGGAGAGGCGGAGGATGATAATTACATGCCCCCCTCCGAAGACGAGGCAAGCCTCGGCGATGAAGAATTTGCCGTGCCAGAGGATCCCGTCGAACAAGAGCGCTTCAAGCGCCGACTTATAGCCACGACAAATAGCCTTAAGAAAAGCGGCAGCAGCTTCAAGCTGATCAAGATTTGCTAGCTGACAGATGGACTGAAGTCCTAGCGGCTAAAGAGTATAAACTCGAACGCCCCTCCAAGAATTACCCAAAATGCAGGTTACTACCCCGACTGGAGGAGGAAGCACCAAAACATACATCCCCGGCGTATGACGCGGATGATCGGCCACCTCGAGGCTATGACAGAGAGACATTCTAGCCAAAAGCTCAGCCCGCACCCCGACGTCATTCAAATAAAAAGGCATGGGGAAATACGCCAGACCTGCGAGACGTATTGGAGGACAAAGCAAAACATGCAAGATTGATCTACGGATCACGAGGGCGTGCCACCATGCGAGACGATAATCATCATGCCGAATACAGTAAAAGTAAGTCCGGCCGGGCCGAACACAGTGGGCAAGACTCATTTGAGCTCCGTCGTGATATAGCCCAGTATAGAGGTGCCGCACACCCCTTATGCTTCACAGACAAAGTAATGGATCATCAAATCCCCGAGGGTTTCATACCCGTAAATATAGAATCATACGACGGCACAACAGATCCTGCGGTATGGATCGAGGATTTACTCCTGCACATTCACATGGCCCGCAGTGATGACCTACACGCCCTCAAATACCTCCCACTCAAACTCAAAGGACCAGCTCGGCATTGGCTCAACATCTTGCCAACAGAGTCCATTGGCTGTTGGGAAGATCTGGAAGCCGCATTCCTCGACAACTTTCAGGGCACTTACGTGCGACCGCCAGATGACGATGACTTGAGCCACATAATTCAGCAGCCAGAGGAATCGGCCAGGCAATTCTGGACACGGTTCCTAATAGAGAAAAATCAAATCGTCGACTATCCGGATGCAGAGGCCCTAGCAGCTTTCAAGCACAACATCTGCGATGAGTGGCTCACCCGGCACCTTGGCCAGGAAAAGCCGAAATCTATGGCAGCCCTCACGACACTCATGACCCGCTTTTGCACGGGAGAAGACAGCTGGCTAGCTCGCAGTAATGACATATCAAGGAACCATGGTACTTCGGATACCAAGGACGGCAATGGCAGGTCACATCGCAACAAGCATAAGCGCCGCATTAACAGCGACAATACCGATGATACGACAGTCAATGCCAGGTTCAAAGGCTCTAAACCCGGTCAGTGGAAAAAGCCATTCAAAAGAAGCACTCCGGGCCCGTCCAGTTTGGACCGTATACTCGATCGCTCATGTCAAATACACGGCACCCCCGACAAGCCAGCCAACCACACCAACAGGGACTGTTGGCTGTTCAAGTAGGCCGGCAAGTTAAATGCCAAAAACAAAGATAAGGGGTCACATAGCGATGACGAGGAGGAGCCCCGGCAGCCGAACACCGGAGGACAGAAGAGGTTCTCCCCACAAGTGCGGACGTTGAACATGATATACGCAACCCACATCCCGAAGAGGGAGCGGAAGCGTGCGCTCAGGGACGTATATGCGTTGGAGCCAGTCGCCCCCAAGTTCAACCCATGGTCCTCTTATCCGATCACCTTCGATCGTAGGGGCCACCCCACTAGCATCCGTCATGGCGGATTCGCCGCACTAGTCCTAGACCCAATCATTGACGAATTTCACCTCACTCGAGTCGTAATAGACGGCGGCAGCAGCCTGAACCTGCTTTATGAGGACACAGTGAGCAAAATGGGTATAGAACCCTCAAGAAGCAAAGAATTAATCTTCGACATAGTCCCGTTCCGCAGTGGCTACCATGCACTGCTCGGGTGAACCGCATTTGCAAGATTCAATGCGGTACCGCATTATGCATATCTCAAGCTCAAGATGCCAGGACCTCGGGGGTCATCACAGTCAATGGAAACACAGAGCGCTCTCTCCGCATGGAGGAGCACACTGCGGCCCTCGCAGCAGAAACGCAAAGCAGCGTCTTAAGGCAATCCATTAGTTTGGCGATTAAGGACCCGGACAACTTCAAGCGCGCCTGGAGCAATCGGCAACTGGACCGCCTGACACGTCCCGAGCTTGCATAGCAATGCGACCCCCACCCTGGCCCTAGCCAAACGGCGAAATTCATGCCAAGCATACATAATTACGCATTAAAAATACCATGGGCACAGGCGGGGAGGGGGGCACAACCACGGCACGCCCCAATACGCGGCTTAAACCGCACTAGGGGCTTCCCACTTTGTTATTTTTCTCTTTCAGGACTTTAATCTCTGGAAACCCTGTCCGGCAGCATGATTGCTGAACACATGATGCAGCAACCAAGGAGGCAGAAAGCTACGTCACACCACGGAACTCCCAGGTGGATTACGATAATGAGTGAAATATTTTCTTTACTACTATTCCTCAGCTTGCCCTTGGAAGGGACATATCAAACAATCCTACTTTTTGCTTATCGCACTACTTGTATCATTCTGCTTTAACGCACCTTTTTTAAACAATGCATAGCATTAAGACTATTATTGCATTCCTCCTTTTTATATATGTGTTCATTCACGACATCTAGCACCTGTACACTCTGGTACGGCCAATACGCTAGGGGCTCAAGCATACCCCATAATATGGCGTGAGAAGTCCAAACACTTTCGACAGTGCGGCACCCCAAACTTATAGCATTATATGCATCAGCTCCAAATCATGTCTTGCGTCAATAGTTGGGTTTGCCCAGCTCCCATGTTTTGGTACCTTACGTTCCGCTATATCGGCTAAGGTAGCACTAGGAGAACTACTGCGATTGTGCCCTGGTTATGCTGGGCTAAGCACCTCAGTAGAGAAAGCTAAAACTGACTGTCATGATAAGGCGAGAGACCGGTCGCTGTTCGAGAGGTTTCAAGTCCCTAAGGACTTATGCCGCTTGGAGCGAGGAGTCAGCCTTGTCCGGCTTAAGGCGTGTATCGCGCCCCGAATTCGGTCTTCCGAATACTAGGGGCTTCGCCGAAATTTAAAATTATAGAATTCTATGGCTAAGTGAGAGTGATAACGCATTATGGTCTGATTGCCTTGTTCGTTGTGCTGAGCACCTCCCTCGAAGGACCCAACAATGGGAACAAGAGTGCTCAGGTTTATCCCGAACACCTCAGCACTCGTGGCATGGGGGCAGAAGCCGACGACTAGCCATCTCTCAGATTTGATAAATAGCCGAACAGAAGGTAATATTTTAAATTCAGACAAGCGTTGCATAGCGCATATGGACAAGTTTTCATAATATAGGATCACATGAGCAGGTCTACTCAAATATTACATCTTTCGTACACTCGTTCGCTACGAGACGGGCACCCTTCAGGACACCCTCATAGTACATCTCGGGGTGGCGATGCTCCTTGCCCTGCGGTGGCCCTTCTTTCACCAGCTTCACGGCATCCATCTTGGCCCATTGCACTTTCACACGGGCGAAAGCCCGGCGTGCACCTTCGATGCAGACGGACCGCTTGATGACTTCAAGCCGTGGGCAGGCATCCACATGCCACCTCACCAGGCCGAAGTAGCTGTTGGGAAGGGCGTCGCCAGGCCACATCCGTACTATAAAGCCCTTCATGGTCTGTTCGGCCGCCTTGTGTAGCTCGACCAGTTGCTTTAGCTAGTCGCTCAGAGGCATCGGGTGTTCGGTCCCAGTATACTCAGACCAGAACAACTTCTCCGTTGAGCTTCCCTCCTCGGCCTGGTAAAACTGTGAGGCATCTAACATGCTGCGGGGCAAATCTGCGAATGCTCCTGGAGAGCTTCGGATTTGGGTAAGTAACAAGTAATTCACTTTCACATGCTTACTTTGCATATAGAATCCCTTACCCGCCGCTATCTTCTTCATCACATCAATCTCCTGGAGGGCCTTCTGTGCTTCGGCCTTGGCACTCTTTGCACTTTCAAGGGCGGTGGCAAGCTCAGACTCTCGCGTCTTCAAGTCAAGCTCCAACACCTCGTGCTTTGTCACGAGAGCATGGAGCTCTGGCTGCACCTCGCCCACCCGTGCCTCATGCCTTTCCCGCTCGGTGCGCTCCTTGGCCGCTTTGTTTTCGGCCTCGGATAGCGCTTGCTTCAGGGTCGCCACCTCGGTCGTGCCCCCTGGCAAATTTACGATGATCCTATCATTTTGCAATCACATTATTTTTATATATATCCATAGACTAGGTACTACTTACCTTTGTTCTCCTCGATCTGCCTCTTGGCAAGGCCGAGCTCTTCCTTGGACCCCTCAAGGTCCTGCTTCAGTGCGGCGACCTCCGTAGTCAGTGCGGCAGAGGCCAGCACCGAAGCCTGCATACGCATATAGACATACTTATATTAGACTCCTGCGATATTGTTTGATCCTCTGTTCGTCTTTTCTTTGTGAAAACCGAATAGAGCATCAGGGGCTACTATCTATGCGGTAATATTTTTCCTATATACTTACCTCAAAGCCTGTCAGAAGGCTGGCACAGGCTTCAGTCAGTCCGCTCTTGGCGGAATGAACCTTCTGGATCACCGCACTCATAATAGTGCGATGCTCTTAGTCGATAGAAGCGGTGAGAAGCGCTCCCAGCAGAATGTCCGGTGCCTCTGGATGGACAGAGGTCACCGGCACAGGCGTCTTGCCCCTTTTGGAAGGAGGCTGCCTGCCTAAGTCCGAAACTACTGGGGGTTTCGGCGCAGTGTTCGGCTGAGGGCCAAACTCGGAGCCCTCGGGTGCCTTGCTCCCTCTGCTCCCGGAATCCGGGAGGTCGCCTCGAGGCGCCTCCGGGACCGTCTCCCCTTGACCCGGTGCCTCTTGACACAATAGCTCGGCGTTGTCCGTAGTGCAAGGGGAGGTGGCGGTCGGAAGTGGATCGCTATCCATATTCGACGAGCCCAGGGAGCCATCCGACGATACGTCGATATGGGCTCGTGGTGGTCTACATAATCATAATTCGGCATTAGGAGAGGCAGTGCAACAAAGGTATGCTATGAATTACTGTGGCATCCGAATACTTACGACTTCGCTAGGGGCTTGGCCCTGAGCAGCCACTCGTCTTCGCCTTCAGGGGCGGTGGTGGAGTAGTCCGGAAGGAGGGTCCTTCCCATCTTGGACCCTTCACCCCTCCGGTTGGGGCGGCCTTCCTTATCTTGTCTCCCCTGATTGGAGGGGGAGCATCTTCATCTTCCTCCCCGTCTTCGGGGGAGGAGTGCGTCGCGGATTTATCAGACGATGAGTCCGATAACACCTGGCGTCGGGAACTCTTTCGGGTTCCCTTGGCCTTTTGGGTCTTCTCCGCCACCTTGTAAGGAGCCGGAGTCAGCATCTCCGTCAGGAGAGCGTCCGCACTGTCTTCGGGCAGAGGGGCCGGACAGTTAATCTGCCCTGACGTCTCCACCAAGTCCTGTCAAAGGCATGGAGCTCAGACCCCACAGAGTTGCTTCTAGCAGATATGTCGGTTGATGTTGCTTGGTCTTGAGATTCACTATTGAAGCATCTGGAGCACTTGTTACCTTTGCTGCTTTAGCAACCTTTTCTTTCTCAGCTTTCTCTTGGGCCTCAACAGAAGTTGGACGAGAAGGATCCATCACCACATCATTATCCTCAAATTCCGGCCGAAGAGGAAGGTGCTCTCCGTCAAGCAGATATGTCCCAGTTCCAACCTTGGAGTTGATAAGCATATGTATGTGGGGTGCATATCCACATGACCTCTTCAGATCAGCAACGCGCTATCCGTTTGATTGTCTCTACAATCTGGCTCATGACTTTCAATTTTTGTGGTATGTAGAACAAATGCAGCAGGTTTATTGAGTGACCACAGATCGTTCTTTCTTCTCCAGACTTGGGCAACAAGGTATGCCTCAAGATATAGTTGATAGTGGCCAAACCAGCAAGCAGAAAGTATATGGAGCCAAACTTGTGAGTTTCCAAGGCTTCATCAGGGATGGTCTTGTACATGTGAGCCATAATATTGTGATCCATCCTAGGCTTGCCATATACATCTGTAAGTGCATCTAGTGCCACCCCTAGTTGGTTTTGGAGTATTGACGACAAACCTAGTTGAGGGACTAATGTGTTTGTGAGAATTGCAGGATAACACAGGTAGAGGTCCCTCATTGATTCGGTTTTCCTACCAGAGATGACCCCTAAAAATGTATGAAGACATTGTAGTCAAAGGTGGTATATGAAGATATTCACATTGAAGACTATGACAAGAGAAGACACCACATGAAGCCTATGGAGCTCGAAGACTTAGATCTTTCGTAGTTCTCTTTCTTCTGTGTTGAGTCATAGGAAGCACCGTACTGTTAAGTGGGGTCCAAGAGAACCAGTCAGAATGACTGAAGTGATGCTTAAACAAAACCTATGTCTTCGAGTGAAGACTTTGAGAGCGAATCTTGTCCAGAGTCGGGAAGTCAGCTTTGCTTGAAGCCCAAGTAAAGTTTCCGTGTGAGTTTGAAATCTGACCGTTGGAACACGTGTCAGTTCCTTAGTGACCCAGGGTCATTTCGGACAAATTAGGTCGGGTTGCCAAGTGGCTATAAATAGCCCACCCCCTACAACCATAAACGGTTGGCTACTCAGATTCAGAGTACGGCTTTTGTCGTTTGAGAGCAACCCACCTCGAAGCCTTTGAGAGAGAATTCCTTGCGAGGATAAAGCCCTAACCACCCAGAGCCAAAGAGAATTAGGCATCACTTAAGTCTTCTTGTCTGTGTGATCTAAAGACTTATTACACTTGAGGACTGTGCATCCTCCAGCCGGTTAGGCGTCGCGTTCTGAGCATCCAAGAGACATTGTGGATTGCCGGTGAACGAAGTCTGTGAAGGTTTGGGAGTCTACCTTGAAGACTTACCAGAGTGATTGGGCGAGGTCTATGTGACCTTAGCTCAAGGGGAATACAGTGAGGACTAGGTGTCCTGAGCTGCGTGTTCAGGACTGGGTGTCCGGGACTGTGTGTCCTAAGGTTTAAATACCTAGCCGCCCTAACCAGACGTACAGTTGTCACAGCAACTGGAACTGGTCCAACAAATCATTTTCTTCAGCGAGTCACTGGTTTCATCTCCCCTTCCCTTTACTCACTGTTACTCCTTGTGAAGTCATTGTATGTTCGTACTATCTTTTGTCTTCACTGAGTGACTGCGTGTTCTGTGTGGCTTCACAATATCTTCCTACCTGATCCTTACTACATTGCTGCTATTAGTCATTGTGCCTTCACTCTATTGAATACTTGACTATGGCTTGCCTAGTGTAGTCTACCTTCCACTGCAGGGTAATAGGTTTATTTCTATCGTTTGTCTTCATAACTTCCACATTTTGAAGACTTTCATAAAAATCGCCTATTCACGCCCCTCTAGTCGATATAACGCACTTTCAATTGGTATCAGAGCAAGGTGCTCCCTTGTTCTGTGTGATTCGGTTTAACCACCTGGAGTTTTAGCTATGTCGACTGCAGGGATAATTAAAGTCTCTGCAGCGTGCCCCGTCTTCGATGGAACTGAATATCCCTACTGGAAGAATAAGATGCGCATGCATCTTGAAGCCATTGACGTCGACCTATGGTATGTCGTCAAGAACAGCGTTCCCAAGGCTGGAGAAGGTGTCACTGCTGCTGATGTCAAGAAGTTCGTTCAACTGGACTCTACTACCAAGAATATCATCTGTGGTCATCTGACCAAAGGACAGTATGGCCGTGTGAGTGCTTTGGAAACATCTAAGCTGGTCTATGACTGGCTCTCCAAGGTCAATGAAGGCGTCTCAACCCAGAGAGATCAGAGAATCAGTGTCCTTCGCAACCTCTTCAACCGCTTCAAGCGAAATGACAATGAGAATGTCTAGCTCACATTTGACTGACTCACTGACATCACAAATGAGCTTCAAGCCCTCGGCGCTACTGAGATCACCAAACATGAAGTCGTCAAGACACTACTGAGATCACTTGATAGTTCGTTTGACACCCTAGCCCTGATGATTCAAGAACGTCCTGATTTCAAGACACTCGATCCGTCTGACATACTTGAGAGGCTCAACACACATGAGTTTCAGCTTTCTGAGAAAAGAGATATCTACGGTCCAAACTATGGGCGAACTCGTGCCTTGAAGGCAAAAGCTGTCTCCTCATCTGAAGAAGAATCTGACAGCAATTCGGATGATCCTGAAGACATTGGAAGGGAACTTGCTATGCTTGTGAAGAAGTTCCAGAAATTCACCAAGAAGAAAAGTTTCAGAAAGTCTTCCCGATCAAGCTCAAGGAATGATGAAGCTTCTGCTCACGACTACAAGAAGAAAACATGTCACAAGTGCAAGAAACCTGGCCACTTCATCTCTGAGTGTCCGCAGTGGGACAATGAGAACAAAAAGAAGAAGAAGAGCAAGGAATATGACTCTGACGACAAGAAGAAGAAGAAATACTCAAAGTCTTCTTCCAAGTCTTCCTCAAAGTCTTCATCACACAAGAAGAGCTCATCTGGCAAGGCACGTGCATTTGTTGGAAGGGAAATGGACTCAGAGGAGGAATCCGCTTCTAAGGAGGCGGAGGTGGAGTCTGAGGAGGAGTCCGATTCAGGCGTCGCAAGTCTGGCTACAGCATACGTTGCCAAGTCCATCTTCAACACTGAAGACAATGACTTCATCACCAACACCGATGCAAATGAGAAGGACTACTCTGCTCCTACCTACTGCTTCATGGCACGCGGTGCCAAGGTAAACACACGCACTACCCACTATCAAACATCTAGTGACGATGACTCTGATTGTGGTTCAAGACCCAGCTACAAAACACTTGCTAAAATTGCAACTGAACAACAGAAAGCCATGGAACATATTCAAAAACTGTTAGACAAAAGCGATGATCTATTGGGTGCTGAAATGACTCGATCTGAGTCCTTAATTGAAGACATAAAAAATCTTCACGTTAAGTATGAGGAACTTGAAAGTCATCATGAAATGCTCTCAACAACTCATGAAAAGCTCTCCTATGATTATCTTCAAAGGAAGCAAGATCTTGAAAAATTGAGAGCGGCTCATGAAGATCTTCAAAAGGAAAACAAGTCACTTCGCGCCGAACAGATCAGTTCCGCCCAGGAAGGATTTGAACCACCATGTCTTAAATGCATTGAGCGTGATAATGCTACTTCTGTTGCTGAATGTTCTACTGCTACTACTGTTGCAATATCTTCAACTATTGATGTGGTAACTAACCCCTCTGTTAAGGATACCACTGCTATTGCTGATGAGAATGCTAGGTTGAAGACATTGCTTGAAACAGGGATGTACAAAAGTCTTAAAGGGCATCAGACACTATGTGATGTCCTCAAAAAGCAGATTCTGAACCGAAACCCGAGGAAAGAGGGTGTTGGGTTCGTAAGGAAAATGAATGCTGATGGGTCTTACTGGAAACCTGAGGAGTACCCCAAAACAACATGGGTTGCTGCAAAGGAACCTTCAGCAGATCCATCCAATCTACCTGGCTTCACTTGTGCTAACCCCATTATCATTGATGAATCCTTTGACGCAAACTATAAACTGTTTAAGAATCAGAATGGTGAAGTGTTTGCCAGGTACATTGGTACTAACTGCAGGAATGGACCGCCTATGAAGAAGATTTGGGTTCCTAAAAGGTGTCTGGAGAATCTTCCTGTGAATGTCATCATGACACCTCACGTGAAGAAGACAAACCTTAGAACAAAGGCTTCATACGGTCCAAAGGCTTCATACAGATAGAGGACTCACCTGAGTCGCACTAACGCAAATGTTTTGCAGGGAAACCATACTCAGGCATATGAATATGAGAGCGGTTCATCAAACCTCCATGTTCATAAGACCAAGAACTATTCTGCTTATTCTTATGAGTACTATTGTCCGCCTGCAAGACTGTTTGCTAGGGCTCCAAAGCCAAAGTTCTCAGATGCTGCACTTAGACTTATTGCTTCAAAGCCACCCTTGAAGATGTGGGTGGCTAAGAAAGCTTAACTCTCTTTTGCAGGGAAAGGTCTCCAGCAGAAAACCAAAATCGTCTGACGCTATTGCTGGGTACCTTAAACATCTTGTAGGGCGCAAGATCAAATGCCCGAATGGTCTTACTATGTACTTCGTTCCTGAATCACTTGCTATTCTCCCTATTAGTCCTAATCTAGATCTAAGCTTTCATAACCCACTGGTTCGTCAAATGTTTTTGCTTCACAATTCTCTTCGTGAAGCCTATCCCCCTAACTGCATTGTAGGGTACGACACTAGCATCTTCAGAATGGATTATTGATAGTGGGTGTACGAATCACATGACTGGCAAAAGAAGCCTTCTTATGGACTCAACCTTACGTCCATCCGACGACAGCCACATCACATTTGCTGACACTGGTAAAAGTAAGGTATTGGGTCTAGGTAGAGTTGCAATCTCAAGGGATCAACACATGGATAAAGTCATGCTTGTTGAATCCCTTGGCTTCAACTTAATGTCTGTCTCAATGCTTTGCGATTTAAACATGATCGTTATATTTGGAAAATATCGTTGCCTAGTTCTAATGTAATCTGACAAGTCTCTAGTATTTGAAGGGTATCGAAAAGATGATTTGTACGTGGTATATTTCTCAGCAGGACCACAGCTTGCCGTATGTGTTCTAGCAAAAGCTTCAGAATGCTGGCTCTGGCATCGGAGGCTTGGGCATGCTGGCATGAGGAACCTCCACACCCTGGCAAAGAAGAAGCATGTCATAGGCATCGAGGGCTTCAAGTTCAAGAAAGATCACGTATGCGTTGCCTGTGAGGTAGGAAAGATGACGAGGGCAAAACATCCCTCGAAGACGATCATGACTACTACTCGACCCTTCGAACTGCTTCACATGGATCTTTTCGGTCCCACTCATTACTCAACTCTTACTACTACTGCTTGTCTCTATGGCTTTGTCATTGTTGAAGATTATTCTAGATATACTTGGGTGCACATAATCCTTTACAAGACTGAAGTGCAGGATGTCTTCAGACGCTTCGCCAATCCAGCAATGAACAACTATGGCGCCAAGATAAAGCATATCAGAAGTGACAATGGCACTGAATTCAAGAACACTAGTCTTGATACATATATTGATACCTTGGGCATCACACATGAATTCTCAGCCCCGTACACGCCACAGCAGAATGGGGTCGTCGAACGCAAGAACAGAATAGTCATTGAGATAGCCAGAACGATGCTAGATGAATACAAGACTCCAAGAAAATTCTGGCCTGAAGCCATTGATACTGCATGCCATACAATCAATCGTGTTTATCTTCACAAGCTTCTAAACAAGACATCTTATGAGCTCCTTACTGGCAAGAAGCCAAATGTCAGTTACTTCAGAGTATTTGGTGCCAGGTGCTGGATCAAGGACCCACATCACACCTCAAAGTTCGCACCAAAAGCACATGAGGGTTTTATGCTTGGATATGGAAAGGATTCGCACTCCTACAGAGTCTTCAATCTCTTTCATTAGGTTGAAACAGTGGATGTGCGGTTCGATGAGACCAACGGTTCACAAAGAGAGCACCTGCCAATTGTGCTAGATGAAGTTCCATCCAGTGAATCAATCAAGCTAATGGGAACTGGAGAAATTATACCTTATGAAGCTCATCCTGAAGAAGAACTTATCATCTCAGCACCTGATCAACATGAAGACAATGCTCAGCCTGAAGACATTCCTTCTAACAACAACAATGATTAGCAAGGGCAAAATCCTCGCCCTGTACATCCTTGTGTTGCCAATGAAGTGCATATTGAAAGAATAATTGATAGCATCAATGCACCCGGTCCACTCACTCGTTCAAGGGCAACTCAGCTAGCAAATTTCTATGGGCACTTCGCATTCGTCTCAATAACAGAACCCAAGAAAGTTGAAGAAGCCTTCATGGAACCTGAATGGATTCAAGCTATGCAAGAAGAGCTTCAACAGTTTGAGCTGAATAATGTATGGGAACTGGTCAAGCGTCCCGATCCTCGGAAGCACAACATAATAGGCACCAAATGGATATACCGCAACAAGCAAGATGAGCATGGTCAAATTGTCATAAACAAAGCTCGTCTCGTTGCTCAAGGATATACTCAAGTGGAAGGCATTGACTTCGATGAAACATTTTCTCCTGTGGCTAGACTTGAAGCCATACGCATACTGCTGGCCTATGCAAATCATCACAACATACTTCTTTATCAAATGGATGTGAAGAGCGCCTCCCTCAATGGCAAGATTGAAGAAGAAGTGTATGTTGCACAACCTCCTGGCTTTGAAGATCCAAAACATCCTGACATGGTATACAAGCTCAACAAGGCACTGTATGGCCTCAAACAAGCCCCTCGGGCCTGGTATGACACACTCAAATACTTCCTGAAGAGCAAAGGCTTCATACCTGGTTCTCTCGACCCCACTCTCTTCACGAAGACATATGATGGTGAACTGTTTGTGTGCCAAATATATGTGGATGACATTATCTTCGGTTGCACCAATCAGAAGTACAGTGAAGAGTTTGGATATATGATGCAAGAGCAATATCAAATGTCTATGATGGGAGAGCTGAAGCTCTTTCTCGGTCTTCAAATACGACAGCAACGCAACGACATCTTCATATCTCAAGAGAAGTATCTCAAAGATTGCCTGAAGAAGTTCGATATGCAAGACTGCAAAGGCTTCACGACGCCAATGCCAGCCAAGCATCATCTAGGTCCTGGCGACAATCGTAAAGAGTTCGATCAAACGGTATACCGCTCCATGATTGGTTCTTTACTTTATCTATGTGCATCTAGGCCAGATATTATGCTTAGTGTTTGCATGTGTGCTCGATTTCAAGCGGCACCAAAGGAGTCGCATCACTTAGCTGTGAAGCGAATTCTTCGATATTTGGCTCACACCCCAACTCTAGGATTATGGTATCCAAAGGGCTCAGAGTTTGATCTGGTTGGATTCTCGGATGTGATTACGCTGGTGACAAAGTTGATCGCAAGTCTACATCAGGCACATGTCACTTTCTGGGACGATCACTTGTATGTTGGTCTTCAAAGAAGCAGAACTGTGTATCTCTCTCCACTGCTGAATCTAAATACATTGCTGCTGGATCTTGCTGCGCTCAGCTTCTGTGGATGAAGCAAACGCTCAAGGACTATGGCATTCATCTGAAGCAAGTGCCACTCTACTGCGACAACGAAAGCGCCATCAAGATTGCCAACAACCCAGTTCAGCACTCGAAGACAAAGCACATTGAAATTCGTCATCACTTTCTCAGAGATCATGTTGTGAAGGAAGATATTGATATCATACACGTCAACACTGAAGAGCAATTGGCAGATATCTTCACCAAGCCCTTGGATGAGAAGAGATTTTGCAAGTTACGGAGTGAGCTAATATCCTGGAATCCTCAAATGTCCTGTGATCAGGCACACATCCTAACCCTTATGCTTATTGATGACTTAGATGTGCAACACACGAAGTAAAGTATATCTTCAACCAATGAAGACATACATTCTAAGTGTGAATACATTAATGTGGAATTTGACTTCGGAGCGCCACGATAATTGTGCGCCGTGTCTGGGTCTAATACTTCCTATACGGTGGGTAACGCCACCACCAAATGTTCTATTTTGAAGTGTTTCACTCATGGCGTTACCTTGCTATGTCTTCACATTTGGTTTGGCTTCAATCTCAACATGTCTTCATGATTATCTTCACTATGTTGATTATATATATATATATATATACTAATGTTCTGTCCTCTGCAGCATTCGCTTATAGCTATGTCTTCTTGTTGAATCTTTTGAACTAAGTGAATGTGATTGGACCCTAACCTCTCTATGCTATCTATCTCAAACTCTATCTCTCCAAATCATATGCATTCTATTGAAACTGTCGAATGTCTTCTCTGCGTCCGTGTCAGCAGAAGATACAAAGACACACCTTAAGTCCACTTTCAATGCTCATTCCTCCACATGAAACCCGGAGAAGTAGGAACGACCACCCGACAATCCAGGCGTGCATGGGACGTGGAACAAACCCCAAAATTCTGCATGATGGCCACGTGTTCCTCAGATGTGAATCGCCAGGGGCACCTGTGTAATAACGCAGTGCCGCCCCTGTACCTATAAATACACACTTCACGGCGGTCATTATCTCTTCTTCCACTCTCGCACAAACCATAGCGCCACCGCTAGCCCTCGACAACGCCGGCGACGAAGCGCTTCGCTGCCGCAACCTCTCCGACGCCGTCTTCACGCCGACCGCGGACATCTTCCTCTCCGCCGTCACCGTAGGTGTCCTCCATCGCCAAGTTAGGGCATGGAAGATTGAACTGCTCGGCCTCATCTTCCACTCCGTCTAGCAGTTCTTAGTGTGGTAAATAAAACTTCATTTTACGGCACCGTTGATCCTATGCTTTGTCACTTTCTACCAGAAGCAGTTTCTATTCACACAAGTTTGATCTCTCTCATACTGCATCTCATAACATGCCTAGTATATTCACTTATGCTTCACAAAGTAGTTAGATTCCTCACTTGTACTGATCTCTGGATTCGTACAAATCTGGAACCAACTCCTTATCTATGAGTGAATGTCTTCGCACGATGAGGTCAATGTCTTCTAAACTGATTTATATTCAAAATCTTCTGAGAATGCATATGACCTCTTCCCTTTCCCTCGCACCTTAATGCTGTCACAGGTACATGTCCGTGGGAGAATCCCTTGGTTCTCATAGTCTGCATTCATTTGCAAAATTTTTACAGCATCATATAAATTCTCCTGAAGCAAGTTCCTGTTTGTCCAGCAAGCGAAAATCTTTGAAGCCTTTGAATGTGTTGAAGCCTTTCAGTTTAAAGTTCATGGCTTCAGAGAAATCAGCAAGGAAGGGTGGCAGAAAGCGTCGTGGAGAAACATCTAGAGATCTGCCAGATGACCTCTCAGAACTGTACAAGACAGATCCTGAAGAGGATTACAATCAGCGCAAGACCCGAATCCAATGGATTCGAAGATATTAGGCAGAACAATAGTTCAAATACCGATTTGTAACCCAGGAATATTCTAAGAAAAATGCCATCAAGAGACCGTGGGGAGACATCCTATACAAGAATCTTCAACCCAGGTCCAGAGATGAAGCCATTGAACAAGGCTTCTATCCCTGCATGGTCCATGGGCCACAGCCTGCTGATGCACACCCATCGTCACTACTATGGTGTCGTGACGACATTCTGTTCAAGCGCAACTTCCAGTTTGCCCAGAACTCAGTGAAGCAAAACAAGAAGACATTGGGACTAGACTTCAACCCTGGTCCCTCAGCTCCAAGGGCTGATGGCACACGAGATGCAGAACCCAATGTCGTCAGTCCTTTCTACAACCTTGAAGGCCTCATCACCCATATCTTGGTTCATGGGACTGCAGTGAATGAGCCTGCAGCTGACACTGAATCGGATGAAGCGCCTGCAGCGCCGAAGCCAAAGAAGTTGAAGAAGCCTAAAGCTTCAAAGCCTGCCCCTTCACCGAAAATCTCACGAGCGAAGCCACTGGCAACTGCACCTCCTGAAGACAGTGTGCAGTCTGAAGATTTATCACGCATCTCCAAGCCCCAGAAGGTCAAGATGCCTCTGCCACACACCGGCCAAGAGCTAACAGCTGCTGCCATTCTGCACAATGATGCCATTGATCTGTCAAGTGATGAAGATCTTGCAGATGATGCTCTTGAGCAACTCATCAAGAGCAAAGAAGAAGCAGAAATCTTCAATGATCTGCCTCTCTTTGATGTAACAATCATCCACAACTTCATTGATGAATGGTTTGACACGCCAAACATCAGCTTCGACGATCTCCAACTACCCATTGGCCTCAGTGTTGCCTTCCATGGCGCCATTGCTTCAGAGTTAGCTATCGCCCAGCGCATTGTTGAACTGAAGCAGAAGATTGACTTTGAGAAATCTCAGTTCAAGAAGCATATGGTCAAGCTCAGCATGCAAGACGTGAAGAATTTCAAGATTATGCTGCACGAGCTCAAGGAAGCCTTTCTAAAGAAACGTGCAGAAGCTCAGGGTTCTCGTGAGCGCATGAAGGTCATGGCTGATAGGTGTGTGCAAGCCTACAATGAGGCTGAGAAGCGCAAGGCCTTTGGGCGTCCTGGCATCGACCCCAGGATGGCTGCCAAGAAGCAGAAGAAGCCCGCTATGACTGAACCTGAAGCACCAAGGCAGGAGGCAGATCCCCTTGTCTTCCCAACTAGCATGACTGGCCCGGAGCCAAAGGCCAAGTCAACCGCTTCAGAACTGAAGAAGACCAGGACTGCTGAGGCTGAAGCAACGAAGAGAAAACATCCTGAAGCCTCTGCTACTGCCCCCGCCAAGAAGAATAGAATGACCAAGAAGGAACGGGCTGCTCCCACAGAGCCCTTGATTGTTGAACCCATTTCCATGGTTCACCCCGATGCCGATCCACAAGAACGTCAACTGACTGTCCATGAGCCTGCTTTCACAGAGGCTCATGAAGCTGAAGACTTTCCAGCAGCTGATCCCCTTGCTGCTGAGGACATTGGTCACCATGACCATGTTGAAGATGATGCAGCCCTTCCTCAGCTAGAGCACCAACAGGTATCATCGCCTGTGCTCATGCATAGTGAACTCATCAGCATTGGTCGTCCACTGACACCAATAGCACAGGATGCTTCGTGGGCGGATCGCCAACAAGAGGAAGAAGGCTCTGAGGCCCAGCCAACACAAACTCCACAGGCGTCACCCGCGTTGCGCAGGCTTCGCAAAGGTCCAAGGACTCAAGTCTCTGCGTCTGAAGCTAAAACTGCTGAAGACATTCCGGCTACATCAGCCGATGAAGAAGAAGTACCACAAGCTGCTACTCCCCTGTCCCACCAAGAAGCAGTTCTCGAGGAGAACGTGATTGAAAATCTTGCGGCTGCCACCACCAACACCACTGAAGCCACTGACGCTGTCATGGCTGAAGCTAATGTGGAGCCCTCACCAACAAAAGCACCAGAAGTCAGCGAAGCCACTGATCCTGCCACTTTTGTTCCTGAGTCTGCTGCCGGTCCCTAGTTCGACTATCATGTTGAGCACAGGCCTCAGGTACAGAAGCCAATCCCAAGATTGCCAAGGTTCCCAGGTCCTGCATCAGCACCTGGCTCCTTCAATATCAATGGCTTCAGAGCAGACAACACATTCTTCAACAGCTCCAGGAACCCCTACTCCAGGGAAAGAATATCATCTGATCGGTTCGGGAGTTATCCGCAGCGAAGCTATTACTCATGCGTTCTTTACAACCAAGGTCGCATCTTCCCACACAAGCGCCTTGACATTATAGAAATAGCTGGTCTGCCCTGTCTGGAAGAAGCTCTGGATTGCTTCAAAGAGGTTGGACTGCTGTCGTTCGTCACTGACCAAGAGCATTGGAATGAAGAGTTGCTACTCCAATTCTATGCCACACTTCACATCCGCGGGTATAGCAGAGATCCGAAGACTTGGTTCCTGGAGTGGATGACAGGAAATGTTCATCATGAAGCCAAAGCCTTTCACATCATTGAGCTCACTGGTTTGCCCACTCCTGGCGATCTCTACGAGCATGGCTGTCAGCTTCATAGTGAAGCTATTGAGAGCATCTTTCAGAAGACTGAACCTAATATGAGTCAGATGCTCAGTATGATGAAGCCATTGCCCCAAGATGCTCCTTATCCCACGGAGTTCTTCGTTGAAGACCTTGAGTATCTGCCAAGAACCATTTATCACATCATAAGGCGAACTCTCTGGCCAATCAAAGGACATTCTCCCCATGCCAAGCTGGAAGGTGCAATGAAGACTTTGGTCTTCTACATTCTTCATGGAAAATGCTTCAATACACAGGATTCCTTCATTCGCCAACTTGTTGCATCTGGCTCTGATCTGTTTGGTTTGAAGTTCTACGCCCCTTGGGTGATGCGGCTGATCAAACTTCACTCCGCTATCTCATATCAGCCCTCGGGCCGCAACCATCGGATCTTTTTGCCTGATGTGTATATGTCTATTGAAGCCATCTATCTTGAGCCTGCCAAGGAACCTCTCAGTCTTCAGAATGCAGAGCATCAAAGTTTCACTCAGAACATTGAAGGCGTTGAAGCCGTAACTCGTGTGTATCCTTCGGCTGGCACTACACGTGCACCGCATCCTGCTCTCACTGAAGCCACTGACAGTACAACTGCTCCACGACCCAAGAAGCGCACTCGTGTTCTCAACGACCGAGAGCTTCTTGTGGCTCTTCATCAGAAACAGGATATGCATCATGACTGGCTGAAGCATCAGATGCAAAGCCTCTTGGTGGTTGTTAATCGCATTCGCAATCTTGCCACCAAGAATGCTTTTGTTGCCCATGAAACCTCTCGCCGCACATGGAAAGGGCTAACACTAATGTGTTCTGAAGATGATCTTCAAGAGGATGGCTTCACTGAGCGATTCAAGTTTGACTCCACACCTCCACGAAGGGCAGTGCTGCGACGAACTCCATCCCTTGAAGACTCTGAGTTCTCTTCCTCTGCTACAACTGTGAATGCCAGAGTAATCGAGGATGAAGACGATGCTACTTCACCGCCACCTCCTTCAGCATGCTTCGACTTTGCTCCAAGCTCTTCAACACCGCCAAACACCACCAACGACCCTGCTGCTTCACCTACTCCTCATGGGAACGAGTAGATGCTCTATGTCTTCAAACCTTTTTGGTCCTTACTGACAAAAGGGGGAGAAGCATATGAGGTTGATAGTCTTCAAGTGGGTCCATATAGGCGGGTGCTTTATATTTTGCTTCGTGCTTACAACTCTCGTTTTGCTACATTTGGTTCTTTGAGTTGTAACACTTAAACTCGATGGTCGTCTGCTACTTATTTGCCACCTTGTGTTGCGATGATAAATTTCGCATGTGCGACGATAAATTCCGCACTTAGATCATTCTGCAGACGTCCATTTTCCATTATGCATGTCATTATCTTTCATATACTTTCACATGCATAGTGGATTGTCATCATAAGTTGAAGTGGATCTCCACAAGTACAACCTGCCATGTGCATTTGCATCCCAAAAACAAATTACTTATATGCACATCTTCAGGGGGAGCCCTTGCAACTTATGAAGACAATTTCACAGATTATATTCCCCGTTGAAAACTTCAACTAGTTTGTCATCAATCACCAAAAAGGGGGAGATTGGCATCTAGTGCCACCCCTAGTTGGTTTTGGAGTATTGACGACAAACCTAGTTGAGGGACTAATGTGTTTGTGAGAATTGCAGGATAACACAGGTAGAGGTCCCTCATTGATTCGGTTTTCCTACCAGAGATGACCCCTAAAAATGTATGAAGACATTGAAGTCAAAGGTGGTATATGAAGATATTCACATTGAAGACTATAACAAGAGAAGACACCACATGAAGCCTATGGAGCTCGAAGACTTAGATCTTTCGTAGTTCTCTTTCTTCTGTGTTGAGTCATAGGAACCACCATACTGTTAAGTGGGGTCCAAGAGAACCAGTCAAAATGACTGAAGTGATGCTTAAACAAAACCTATGTCTTCGAGTGAAGACTTTGAGAGCGAATCTTGTCCAGAGTCGGGCAAGTCAGCTTTGCTTGAAGCCCAAGTAAAGTTGCCGTGTGAGTTTCAAATCTGACCGTTGGAACACGTGTCAGTTCCTTAGTGACCCAGGGTCATTTCGGACAAATCAGGTCGGGTTGCCAAGTGGCTATAAATAGCCCACCCCCTACAAGCATAAAAAGTTGGCTGCTCAGATTCAGAGTATGGCTTTTGTCATTTGAGAGCAACCCACCTCGAAGCCTTTGAGAGAGAATTCCTTGCGAGGATAAAGCCCTAACCACCCAGAGCCAAAGAGAATTAGGCATCACTTAAGTCTTCTTGTCTGTGTGATCTGAAGACTTATTACACTTGAGGACTGTGCATCCTCCAGCCGGTTAGGCGTCGCGTTCTGAGCATCCAAGAGACATTGTGGATTGCATGTGAACAAAGTCTGTGAAGGTTTGGGAGTCTACCTTGAAGACTTACCAGAGTGATTGGGCGAGGTCTGTGTGACCTTAGCTCAAGGGGAATACGGTGAGGACTGGGTGTCTTGAGCTGCGTGTTCAGGACTGTGTGTCCTAAAGTTTAAATACCTAGCCGCCCTAACCAGACGTACAGTTGTCACAGCAACTGGAACTGGTCCAACAAATCATTTTCTTCAGCGAGTCACTGGTTTCATCTCCCCTTCCCTTTACTCACTATTACTCCTTGTGAAGTCATTGTATGTTCGTACTATCTTTTGTCTTCACTGAGTGACTGCGTGTTCTGTGTGGCTTCACAATATCTTCCTACCTGATCCTTACTACATTGCCGCTATTAGTCATTGTGCCTTCACTCTATTGAATACTTGAGTATGGCTTGCCTAGTGTAGTCTACCTTCCGCTGTAGGGTAATAGGTTTATTTCTGTCGTTTGTCTTCATAACTTCCATGTTTTGAAGACTTTCATAAAAATTGCCTATTCACCCCCCCCTCTAGTCGATATAACGCACTTTCAACATCAATGTCATTCTCTCCTTCTGTTGGGGCATTGATAAGAGCAACCCACTCTAAGATTGATGACTAGTGAGGGAGTCGTGGACTAAGGGGTCCTTTGGTGTCCGACCTATTGGACATCGGCTGGACTGATGGGTCATGAAGATATAAAGACCAAAGACTCTGCCCGTGTCCAGATGGGACTCTCCTTGGTGTGGAAGGCAAGCTTGGCGACCAAATAGGAAGATTCCTTTCTCTGTAACTGACCTTGTGTAACCCTAGATCCCTCCTGTGTCTATATAAACCGATGGGCTAGGTCCATAGATAGATCCTCATAATCATAGTCAGGCTAGACTTTTAGGGTTAGCCATTACGATCTCGTGGTAGATCAACTATTGTAATACTCATATTCATCAAGATCAATCAAGCAGGAAGTAGGGTATTACCTCCATAGAGAGGGCCCGAACCAGGGTAAACATTGTGCCCCCCGTCTCTTGTTACCATCGATCCTAGACGCACAGTTCGGGACCCCCTACCCGAGATCCGCCGATTTTGACACCGACATTGGTGCTTTCATTGAGAGTTCCACTGTGTAGTCGTCAAGAGGTTTGATGGCTCCTTCGATCACTTACAACAACGTTGTCAAGAGGTTTCATTGAGGTTTAGTGCTTGGTCTCACCGATCATTACACTTCGGTGGCACCGAAGCGTACTTAGCGCAATGGCAAGGGCCAATTGGTGGGACAGGAAACTTCATTTCAGTTGGTCCAAGATGAGCTTGGTGGAAACCTAACCCTAAGATTTTTCGTCAAATCTAATGTAAAGGAATTTCTTTGTGGATAGGAAGTTCTCATTCATGGCAAGAAGATAGGCATTAACTTTGTGCAAAGAATCAGAAAAGGAAATAGCACAAAGTGGTCGAAGCATACCCTAACTTGGTGATGATTCGCTACGGTGGCAACGGCAGCGAAGAATCCCATTGACGGCGGCGGAAACCTGTGGCGAAGGCGCACAGGCAGAGACAATGACGATCCAGAGACCAAGGGGCAGCAACACTCGTGTGGTTTGAAGGAATTTTTAACTGTATGGGTACACAGAGTATATGTACCCGGTCGGTGGCACCAAATGGAATGGTTCAGTGGCACTGAGATGCAAAACTGCGTGCAGTTAGTGCAACTCCGTGGGACCATGTCATTCTAATTGGTATCACTGAGATGAAAACCTAGATCAATCTGGTGATTTCGGTGGCACCGAGTAGGAGTGTGTTGGTCTGAACGAAATGCACAAGAAGGTTTTCGAAGGCAGCCCTTGACGGATCGGTGACTCTGAGTGCTCCTCACTCGAAAGGTCCGAAAAAGACTTGTTCAATTTTTGTGATGTAGCATGAATAGAGTTTGAGAAGATAAAAGCATAGATATCTAGATAAGGCGCTTTGGCATTCTTGTCCATCCATTTGGCCAATAAAAACCAAGACAATCAAACAACAAATGGCTGTCCCTGAATGGAGAAATTATGCAACCAACGTGCTCACACAATAAGAAAGCAAATGAAACATGTGACAAAGCATGCACAAACAATTATAGAATCTATATAGCAATTGGCGGTGACTAGGTCATCTATATATGAGTATATTGACTGAGGAGTCAAATGAGAACATTTGATCGTAGGTCATACTCATTGTTTAAGCACAAGTGGGGTTACCACTTTTACATAAAGCATTGATGTTTTTCACACGATTGGATTTGCTTTAGATCAATCCTTAGAGAAAAGCTCCCCCTTGATGTGATGTCCCCCCTAAGAGGGATGAACTGACCTTGGGTTTTGTCGATGATGACTTCATGTAGATAGTGAAGACATGGATGCTCAATGTTGATGTAGATCTTTTGGAGCAATCCGTTGGAGTGTTCCACTTTCAATACCTACATGGGTTAGTCCCACAAGGAACATAGAAGGATATCCATAAACATAGAGTGAATTGCACATTTGATGATGTCCATGAAAGCATTAGGTTACCTTGTCCCTTGTCTTACCAACAAGAGGGTTTGTGACTCCATGAACTAGTGCAAGATATGGAAGTTGATTGCACAAGTCCTTGCCAAAATGAATATGAGTTAAGTATGTTGGCAGTCACCCTCAAGAACACTTTAGTTCTTCTTCTTTTGGATCCACATCAACTTGATGGGAATACTTGGAGTTGTAGTCGTACTTGATGATGTTGAGCTTAACGTAGTCCTAGGAACCCACTTGACCATGTGATACGTCTCCGTCGTATCTATAATTTTTATTGTTTCATACCAATATTATACAACTTTCACATTTTTTTGGCAACATTTTATATGATTTATTGGACTAACCTATTGATCCAGTGCCCAGTGCCAGTTCCTGTTTGTTGCATCTTTTTTGTTTTGCAAAAAATCCATATGAAAGAAATTCCAAACACGATAAAAATTTACACAGAATTATTTTGGAACATATGTGATTTTGGGGGCTTAGAATCAACGCAAATGGAGGCCCACAGTGCCCACAAGACACCAGGGCGCGCCCCAGGGGCTAGGCGCGCCCTGGTGGGTTGTGCTCTCCTCAGATGTCGGTTGGGTCTCTACTTCGGGCGCAAGGAAGCTTCTATCCGGAAAAAATCGTGTTAAAATCTCAACGCAATCGTAGTTACGGATCTCCGGGAATATAAGAAACAGTTTTTGGCCAAATCTGGGGAATGCGAAACAGAAGAGAACAGAGAAGGAGATCCAATCTTGGAGGGGCTCCTATCCCTCCGCCACCATGGAGGCCATGGCCCAGAGGGGGAACTCTCCTCCCATCTAGGGGGAGGCCAAGGAAGAAGAAGGAGGAGAGGGGCTCTCTCCCCCTCTCTCCCGGTGGCGCCGGAGTGCCATTGAGGCAAGGATCGAGACGGTGATCTACATCAACCATTTTGCTAACGTCAACACCAACTCTCCCCTCCTCTATGCAGTGGTGTAACACCCCTTCTCCCTGCTGTAATATCTACTTAAACATGGTGCTCAGCTCCATATATTGTTACCCAATGATCTATGGTTATCCTATGATGTTTGAGTAGATCCGTTTTGTCCTGTGGGTTAATCGTGATCTTGGTTGGTATGATTGTATATTTTATTTAAGGTGCTGTCCTAAGGTGCCCTCCTCTCGTGGAAATATCGGGGCTCCTCGCAGTAGGTTGTTGCAATATGTCCATGGTTTGGTTATGATGGGTTGCGAGAGTGACAGAAGCTGAAACCTGAGTAAGTGGGTTATGGTGACTTGATACTTAATGCTATGATTGGGTTTCATGGCCTTAATGATATTTATTAATTGTAGATGCTTGCTAGAGTTCATAAATACATATGATCCAAGTAGAGAAAGTATGTTAGATCATGCCTCTTCCTCATGTAAAATTGCAAGAATGATTACTGGTACTTGTTATCAATTGCCTAGGGACAAATGACTTTCTTGTTGACAAAAGCTATCTAATTTTATTACATTGCAATTTATTCGTAGTTTTATTCTTGCAAAGTACTCGTAGTTTTATTTTTGCAAAATAGCTTCATACTTGTTTTAGGTAAAGCAAACATCAAGTGTGCGTAGAGTTGTATCGGTGGTCGATAGAACTTGAGGGAATATTTGTTCTACCTTTAGCTCCTCGTTGGGTTCGACACTCTTATTTATCGAAGAAGTTAGCAAACGATCCCCTATACTTGTGTGTTATCAAGACCTTTTTCTGGTGCCGTTGCCAGGTAGCAATAGTGTGGGGTGAATATTCTTGGGTGTGCTCTTTTGCTTTATCACTAAGTAGTTTTTATTTTCTGTTCTAAGTTGTTCTCTATCTTTAATTATGGATATGGAACACAGAACACCAAAAAAAATAGTGGTACTTGCTACTCATGGAGATGGGAGCCTCCTAAAACCCTCAATGCTCGTTATGTGAAAAATATTAAATACTACTTTGATAATCCTAAGAAAACCCCATTCAACTTGATAGTGGGAGTAACGTTGGATCAATGTGAATACTTTAGGGATTATCGCTTAACACAAAAAGGGAAATTATTATGGGATCAAATTGATATCCTGCATTGGTATGCTTGGAATTTATGCCAGAGATATGATTATACTTGTTGCTCTAGGATGAATGCTCCACACCTTCCCTTTTAATGTAAATTTAATGATAATGAAACCTTGGATTCTTATGCTAACGGTAGGTATGATTATTATGATGTGGAATGAATAGAAGAATTTGTTGCTTTTAAGGGTGCTTATGAAATTGAATCTTTGTTTTTAAAGTATGAAGCTTTTGATGATGATGTTTATAGACCTAAAATTTTTGCCATCCTTAAACATTGCTATGATAAGTATAAATATAATTCCGATATTGACGAAATTATTGAGAATATCTTCGCTGTGCGAGAAGAGACTGATATTTTGCAGGAGTCTATGGAAAAAGAAATTGATGAAATTGTGAGCTCATTCGATGAAAAAGATGATGAGGAGAGCAAAGAACAAAAGGAGGAAGAGCGGATGAGCTACTCGTGCCCACCTTCTAATGAGAGTAACCCTCCGACTCATACATTGTTTAATGTCCCTTCGTTCTTACCTAAGGATGAATGCTATGATAATTGCTATGATCCCGTCGATTCTTTTGAAATATCCCTTTTTGATGAACTTGATGATTGATATGCTTGTGGCCAAGATGCCAATATGAATTATGCTTATGGATATGAACTTGCTATAGTTCCTTATATTAAGAATGGAATTATTGCTATTTCACCCACACATGATAATCCTATTATCTTTTTGAATTCTCCAAACTACACTATATCGGAGAATTTTGCACTTATTAAGGATTACATTGATGGGTTGCCTTTTACGGTTGCGCATGATGATTTTGATGAATATATTATGCATGTGCTTGCTGCGCCTACTTGCAATTATTACGAGAGAGTAACTACATCTCCGCCTCTCTATGTTTCCAACACGAAAAATTGCAAGGAACTGCTTATGCTATGTATTGGCCTTTACTTGATGTGCATGAATTGTTTTCGTATGACATACCGATGCATAGGAAGAGAGTTAGATTTCTTCATTGCATGATATATCTTGCTTTGTGCTCACTACTAAATGCCAAATCATTGTTAATTAAAATTGGCTTTGATATACCGTGGGATCCGGCTAGATTCATTACTTGAGCACTTTATGCCTAGCTTAATGGATTCAAAGAAAGCACTGCAGGGAGGCAACTCAGAAGTTTTAGAGAGTCATTTTATTCTATTGAGTGCTTTTATAAAGTTTAAAAACAAAAAATATAGAGGGGAACTTAAAACTTCACAAAATGAAAAGTGAAAAGTGGGAGGGACAAGCATTGTGAAAGTGGGAGCTAGCCTTGAACTTTGTTCATGCCCTTGTACAAATCCTTTGTATTGTCAAATTATTGTGCCAAGATTTGCCTTTAGGATGGGTAGATTGCTTGTTTTTTATTGGAACATCAAAAGCTTCTGAAACTTTTTGCATAGTATTTATGTACAAATTTTTTATTTTGTCCTAATTTTTAGAATTTTTGGAGTATCAGAAGTATGGTAGATATTCAGATTGCTATAGACTGTCCTGTTTAAGACAGATTCTATTTTTGATGCATTGTTTTGCTTGTTTTGATGAAACTATAAATTCTATTGGTGGTATAAGCCATGTAAAAGTTATTATACAGTAGCTACAATGAAAAAACAAAATATGAATTGGTTTGCAACAATACTTAGAGTAGTTATTTGCTTTATTATACTAATGGATCTCATCGAGTTTTTTGTTAAGTTTTGTGTGGATGAAGTGATCAAAGATTGAGGTCTCGATATAAGGAGAAGGAGGAGAGGAAGGAGCTCAAGCTTGAGGATGCCCAAGGCACCCCAAGTAAATATTCAAGGAGACTCAAGCGTCTAAGCTTGGGGATGCCTCGGAAGGCATCCCATCTTTCTTCAACAAGTATCAGTATGTTTTCATCTTTGTTTCGTTCATGTGATATGTGTGAATCTTGGAGCGTCTTGTGTGTTTATTTTTCATTTTTCTTTTATGCACCATGCTGGTATGAGATAGTCCATGGTTAATTTATAGAATTTTCATTGCACTTCACTTATATATTTTGAGTATGACTTTATAGAATGCTTCACGTGCTTCACTTATATTATTTGAAGTTTGGATTGCCTATTTCTCTTCACATAGAACACCGTTGTTTGTAGAATTCTCTTTTGCTTCACTTATTTTTATTAGAGCATGATCTTTTGTAGAAAGAATTAAACTCTCATGCTTCCCTTATATCTATTTAGAGACTCAACAGGAATTGATCAATTGCATGGTTAGTCATAAAATCATACATAAAACTTATGAATCAATGAATATGATTTGTTTGATTCCTTGCAAAAGTCTTGCGATATAGAGATGGAATATGTGGGTGGTACTAGTAAACGGTTGTGGTTAGTAAGAATATTGGTGTTCAGGCTTGTGATTCCTGAAGCATGCACATATAGTCTCTCGTTATACTATGAGGTTGGAGCATGATTTATTATTGATTGTCTTCCTTATGAGTGGCGGTCGGGGACGAGCGATGGTATTTTCCTACCAATCTATCCCCTAGGGGCATGTGTATTAGTACTTTGCTTCGAGGGCTAATAAACTTTTGCAATAAGTAGATGAGTTCTTTATGCCTAATGCAAGTCCATGGATTATACGCACTCTTGCCTTTTCGCAATTTGCTAGACTCTACGGTACCGTGCATTGCCCTTTCTCACCGCGAGATGTGGTGCAAACTTCGCAGGTGCATCCAAACCCCGTGGTATGATACGCTCTATCACACATAAGCCTTATTATATCTTCCTCAAAACAGCCACCATACCTACCTATTATGGCCTTTCCATAGCCATTCCGAGATATATTGCCATGCAGCTTCCACCGCCTCCATTTTGATGACTTGAGCATTCATTATCATATTGGTTTGCATGATCGTAAGGTATCTAGCATGATATTTACATGCCTTGTCCTTTTTTTGATATCGTTGCTACGCTAGATCATTGCACATCCTGGTACACTTCCAGAGGCATTCATATAGAGTCATAATTTGTTATAGGTATCGAGTTGTAATTTTTATTTCTTTTGAGTTATAAGTAAATGGAAGTGTGATGATCATTATTAGAGCATTGCCCCAGTGAGGAAAGGATGATGGAGACTATGATTTCCCCACAAGTCGGGATGAGACTCTGGACAATGAGAGAGAGAAATATAAAAAAGAGAAAAAGAGAGAAAGAAAAGAAAAATAAAAAAGAAAGAAAGAAAAGAAAGAAAGAAAGAAAGAAAAAAAGAATTAAAGAGAGAAGGGGCATTCTAGTTCCACACTTGTGCTTCAAAGTAGCACCATGTTTTTCATATGGAGAGTCTCCTATGTTGTCACTTTCATATACTAGCGGGAATTTTCCATTATAAGATTAGGTGCACACGCACTTAGTTTTCATTTTGAGCTTTCATGCACTCATGGCTCTTAGTGCATCCGTTGCATGGCAATCCCTACTCCTCGCATTGATATCGATTGATGGGCATCTCCATAGCCCATTGGTTAGCCGCGTCGATGTAGATTTTCTTACCCTCTTTGTCTTCTCTATATTTACCCCTACCATCATACTCTATTCCACTCATAGTTCTATATCCATGGCTCGCTCTCATGTATTGCGTGAGGGTTGAAAAAGCTGAAGCGCGTTAAAAAGTATGAACCAATTGCTCGGCTCGTCATCGGGGTTGTGCATGATAAATACTTTGCGTTAAGAAGATAGAGCATGACAAGACTATAGTATTTTGTAGGGATAGCATGATGACCCACAAGTATATGAGATCAATTGTAGCCTTTTCAATAAGTAAGAGTGTCGAACCCAACGAGGAGCAGAAGGAAATGACAAGTGGTTTTCAGCAACGTAATGTCTTCAAACGCTGAAATTGTAATTAACGAGTAGTTTGATAGAAAGATAATTTGTAACGAGCAAGTAATGATAGTAGTAGCAAAAGTGCAGCAAGGTATCCCAATCCTTTTGAGGCGAAGGACATGCCAAAATGGTCTCTTATAATAAGCAAAGCGTTCTTGAGGGTACACGGGAATTTCATCTAGTCACTTTCATCATGTTGATTCGGTTCATGTTCGCTACATTGATAATTTGATATGTGGGTGGACCAGTGCTTAGGTTTTGTTCTTACTTTAACAAACCACCTACTTATGATTAACCCCCTCGCAGGCATCTGCAACTACGAGAAAAGTATTAATAATAAATTCTAACCATAGCATTAAACTTTTGGGTCCAATCGGTCCCTTACGAAATAGTGCATAAACTAGGGTTTAAGCTTCTGTCACTCTCACAACCCATCATCTAATTAACTACTCCACAATGCATTCCCTTGGGCGCAAATATGGTGAAGTGTCATGTAGTCGACGTTAACATGACACCACTAAGGGAATCACAACATACATATTATCAAAATATCGAACACATATCAAGTTCACATGATTACTTGCAATGTGATTTATTGCATGACCTCAAGAACAAAAGTAACTACTCACAAGTGATAAACATGCTCAAGATCAGAGGGTTATTAAATAGCATAATGGATCTGAACATATAATCTACACCAAATAATCTATACAGTAATCAACTACAAGATGTAATCAACAATACTAGTCACCCACAAGCACCAATCTATATTTCTGGTACAAAGATTAAAGACAAGATGGTGTTGTTGAAGATGATGATGACGATGATTTCCCCCTTCGGGAGGGATGTTCCCTTGGCGGAATCGCTCCGCCAGACGGCAAAAGTGCTCCTTCCCAAATTCCGCCTCGAGACGGTGGCACTCCATCCCGAAAGTCCTCTCCCTATTTTTTCTAGGTCAAAATGACTTATATACCAGAAGATGGGCACCGGAGGTGGGCTGGGCTGAGCACAACCCACCAGGGCGTGCTTGGGGGGCCAGGCGCGCCCTGGTGTCTTGTGCTCACCAGGTGCCCCCTCCGGTGGTTATTTGCTCCAGTATATCTTATTTATTCCATAAAAAATCCTCGTGAATTTTCAGCTCATTTGGAGTTGTGCAGAATAGGTAGCCTGACGTAGCTTTTTCTGGTCCAGATTTCCAGCTGCCGGCATTCTCCCTCTTTGTGTGTACCTTGCATATTATGAGAGAAAAGGCATTAGAATTACTCCAAAAACCATTACTATGGATAAAAACTTTATAAATAATAGTGGGTAAACATGATGCAAAATGGACGTATCAACTCCCCCAAGCTTAGACCGCGCTTGTCCTCAAGCGAAAACCGAAATCGAAAAACATGTCCACATGCTTAGAGAGAGAGAGGTGTCGATAAAAACAAAATATGGACATAGAAGCATCATGTGAATTATTGTAGCAGCAACAAAGTTTAACATAAAAACTTTATCATAGGACTTTTATCATAGACTTCTCATAAATAAGTAACAATTCATCACACTATCGAAGTATAAAGCATACACTCTATTGGGAACCAACAAACTATGTTCTCAATCAACTTTGCAAGTACAATTCATCATATTTTCAGCAAGGGTCACATATAGGAACCTTTAGGCAAGTCCACATACTCAACCATCATACAGTCTTCTATGATTGCTAGCACTCACCGCATACACATGAGCAAAATATTTGAACCGGACACATAGAGAGATATGAGCTTATAGTTTCGCCTCCCAACGTATTCACCTCAAGGGTGATGTGAACAATAATAACTCATGCTACCAATATTCAACTGGACATATGTGCCTAGATCTTTCCTCACCATATGATGCTTGCCAAATGAGAAAAATAAAAAGGAATAGGGAGAAAAACTTTGACTCTTGCATAAAAGTAAATACATAAAATTAAAAGATAGGCCCTTTGCAAAGGGAAGCAGAGGTTGCCATGCACTTAATTGTTTGTATGCTCAACCCCTTAGTGCAAAAGAATGTCACGTTATATTGCCCCTTATGATAGTAACCTTTGTTATCCAGTCTGTCGCTTTTATTCTTTGCTATCACAAGTTCGTACAATGATCAATTTTCTCTTACACTAAATGATCTAACAATATTACAGGCAATTTTTATTGTCTTATTGCACCGATGACAACTTACTTGAAGGATCTTACTCAATCCTTAGGTAGGTATGGTGGACTCTTGAAAATAAGATTTGGGTTTAAGGGTTTTTGGATACACAAGTAGTATCTCTACTTAGTGCAGAATTTTTTTCTAGAAGAGATGGGTGGCAAGCACCACATGTTGAAGGATCTATGACAATATAACTTCTATGTGAATATGAGAAAACATAAATCATTACGTTGTCTTCCTTGTCCAACGTCAACAATTTTGGCATATAATATTTTTATGGGGGCTCACATTCACAAAAGATTTCTAGGATAGTGTATTTGTATGTGAATCTTCTCTTCCCTTATTAATTCTTTCATGAGTTGCATCATTGACCAATGCTATGTTTGTCAATCTATAATAAAATTTTCTACTTATACTTTTCCTTATATGGTGTCATTACCTACCATAAGATTAGCATATGACCTTACTCATTTATTTCCTTTCTTTTTATTGGAACATGAAAGTAAAGAAAGAAAAAACTCAAACTAAACCTTATTATATATCTCGCACCCGATTACAAGGATAGATCGCTAAGCAAACTCTCAAAAAGAAAGGATTGAAATAAAATTTTATTCATCTAAAGCAAAAAGATAACTATGGATCGAACTATGATAAGTAAATGCAAAAGATAGTGGGGGTGGTACGATACCGGGGCACCTCCCCCGAGTTTTATGAAAGCCAAGGGCAGGCCCATACCCGATACTCAATTTTCTTTTGGTGATGAAGAAGGTGGTGGTGATGAAGCAACATTTTCCAATATAACCATGAGTAGCTCCATCAAACCTTGAATCTCCTGAAGGGATCGATGAAGTAACTTGGTATTTTTCCTCACTTTAGCCATTATGTGTTTATTTTCTGGGCCCCAAGAGTTTGTTCCTGCATTGCTTTCTCTTGGACGAACTATGTCCCAATTGGACGGTATGTGAACACAAGGAGTATTCTCGAACCCATAATTGTGAATCAAATTGTGAAAATTGTTACGATGTAACCTATGTAAGTGCCTTCTTGGTGGGAGTCCTTCATGCACTTCGGGGCTCTCTTGATTGTTTGATGATCTCATAGCTTGATGAGGATTAGGATGAGTGGAGATGCCAGCTAAGCTCACTACAAAAAAAATACACTTCCATGATGATACGTGTTTGTCACGGTAGGTCACGTTTTTTGTCATGCATGTACATCCATGACAAATTTATGATAGAATCAAGATAGTCATACCTCTACTGTCGTAGAAGTGTTCCATGACATTACCAAAATTATCATCATAGAAGTGTCCACTTCCATGACGATAAATCGCGCTTCACAGAAGTTCTTTCGTCAAGGGTGACCGACACGTGGCATCCACCGTAACGGAATGCCGTTAAGCTATCGGGTCGGGTTTTGGATCCGATAACCCGTTAACAGCCCCAACCAATGGGGATTTTCCATGTGTAAAATCATCATTGGCTGGAGGAAACACGTGTCGGCTCATCATCGGGACAGATGTCATCCACTCATTGGACAGAAGGCGCCTATGATACGTTGACACGTGGCATGGCCCAACAGAGGCCCATTCCTGTGAAAAGGCCGGCCCGTTTGACTTGGTCAAAAGGTGGTGGGCCGGCCCATGGAAATCCTGTTAACGGCATGTTCGCATATAGCCCATTTACAGCCCGCTAACCCAAGGCCCGTTACGCCCTACCGAATTAGGACCAGTAGTGTCATCTGGGCCATCCAATATGATTCCAGCATGTTTTCACTTCTAGCCCATGTATGGCCCATGACGTCTTTCGGCCCATATGAGGCCCTATGTAACTCTTGGCCTATTAACAGCCCGTGGTGAAACTGGCCTATAATGAACAGTGTATCACTTTACACCCATTAACGGCCCGTGGTGAAACTGGCCCGTAATGAACAGTGTATCACTTTATACCCATTAACGGCCCGTTATTCTGTTGGGCCGTCTCTAGCCCATGTTATCTTTCGGCCTTCTCAGAGCCCATTTATTCTTGGGCTCATTTCCAACATTCGTTTACTTAGGCCCGTTACTGTCATTTTCTGCTTGTGGGCCAAATTCAGCCCGTGGTTACAGTCGGCCCGTTTGTGGTTTGTTAATACGTTGGGTCATTTTCATAGCGTCATCAAATACGGCCTATTAATGATGGCCCGTTATGGTCGGCCCATGAATGGACGATTCCAACTCTAGCCCATTTACGGCCGGAATGCGCTCTGTTTGGCCAATCGATCATACGACCCGTATAAAGCCCATTGATGATACGGCCCGTAGAAGGCCCATTGATGATACGGCCCATAGAAGGCCCATTGTTTCTACGGCCCGTAGAAGGCCCACTGTTACTATGACCTGTAGAAGGCCCACTGTTTATACGGCCTGTAGAAGGCCCACTATTTCTACGGCCCGTAGGAGGCCCAATGTCACTACAGTAAATATTAGCCCATGGTTATTGTGGCCTAGTTTTAAAAAATAGGTTACTGCATCCACTAGCAAACCGCAGGAAAAGAACTGCACGGACTACAAGAAAACAAATAAACAAGACAACAAGGAAATAAATAAGCAAGCAACTTACACTAGGCTATCACGGCTATTACACATATTACATCCACTGGGCATCAAAGTTCGCCACCAGTGCAAATATAGGGAACACAGCAGCATATAAACGTCGTAGCAAAACAAGTCCAGAACTGAAACCACTTCAGAAGAGCTCAAGAAACAATATCCTGGGTACCCATAATGCTAGCAAGATGCTTAGCAAGCTTATTAAGTTTCTCTTGTTTGGCGCTTAAGTCCTCCAGCGCTTGCTGTTGCACTAGAAAGTATGCCTCTGAATTCTGCAGGGACTTCCTCAGTCCTTCAGCTTCCTGTCGCATAACATCTGATCGATGTCTTTCAACTTGAAGTTGAGACTCAAGAAACCAAACTGATTTAGGCAGTGAGTTCGAAGAGCTGGTGCCAGCAGTGGTAGCTAGTAACTCGAACACTACATCAAGACAGGACTTTGGGGTTGTCTCAGTGTCTTCAATATAGTTTTTATCAGCTGTCTTGGAGACCAACAGGGATGTCTCACTATCTTGAACCTTATCTGCATTAGTTCCTTTACCATTGCATAACAGGGTACTCTTCTCCAATATATTATCCGCGCTCTAAAAGAGAAACAAACAAACACATCTCAGGTTTACAATGTAGTATATGAAACTCATTTTGGTAAACCAGTTCAGTAGTAAGGTGGACAGGATAACAGCATGAAACAAACATATATCTATGTAGTATGGTCACTCTATGTGTCGGCGTTCTGGGAACGGGGGTCCCCAGACTTGATTGCCTGCGGCCTGCGGCGTGGCTCAAAGGGGGGCCCAGCACGACCCATCTTCACCAATGCGAACTCAAGACCCTCGCGAGGGGCCAAGCCTCGCGGGGCGGACGACACGGAGCTTCCTCAGGCACGGCCTCGTCAGGCTGGCTCGCGAGGAGGCGGAGAGATCAAGGTGGGGTACCTCGCGAGGTGCCCGTGACACAAGCCATGATGAGTCAGGGTGCCAGGCGGGTGCCAGCCCGCGCAGCGTCCTCCTTTCCTCTTTGGTGCAAAGGGGGCAAGCGCAGCCGCGGAGTACCGAGGCATCAGGCAAAGGTTGCCATTTCGGTGCAACGAGACCAAGACCAGGAGGACTACGAGAAGGAGGTCACCATGGAGCCCAAACGGCGTCATCACCAGAGGTTTGCGCAGGCGAAGACTACTTTTGTCAGGATAGCTGATACTTGCTGTCCCCCTTCAAATTAGCCCGCCATTGTTGGCTCCCTTCCCGCTCAATATTTGGGAAGAGGACCAGGGCCCCTATGAATAGGACCAGCCACCCACATGGCAATGGGTCGGCCGGTTGGAAGCAGAGAGAGAGAGAGAGAAAGGTGACTGAACTCCTCCCAGCAGTTCATCGCCCCAGCCAAGAACAGACCCTCGCGAGGCTGTTCTTCCTTGTATTGTTCATCATCATCAACCCAAGAGGCAGTCCACACACCACACACTGGAGTAGGGTATTACACCACAACAGTGGCCCGAACCAGTATAAACCCTATGTCTCTTGTGTTGTTCTTTCGATAGTTTTGATTATAGCACGACGGAGGGGTGCAGGTAGGTAGGAGGCGAAATCTCCGTGCGCACCCTAGTGTTTGAACCTCAAGGGTCTGCCGGAACCCGAAATCCGACATTTGGCGTGCCAGGTAGGGGTGCGCCGGAATTCGTCTTCCACCGCCCCGTTCTCCTCCGACCATCGCGCTCATGTCTGACGCACGTCGGGCCCGCGCGGAGCGCCGGGCCAACCTCGCATCCCGCGTCGCCCAAACGGCCCCTGTCGGCGGGCGTCCTCGCCGTTCCCCGTCACCTACCGTCAACGCCGCCATCGGCCCAGCGGGGGACGAGCAGCAAGCATCGTCCCGACATCTGTCCATGCGGCAAGACGGCCGCACCGCAACTCCCTCGCTCACCCCAGCTGGTTCTTCGTCCCACGTGCTCAGCGCGCCCATGGAGCCCCGCAACCTCTCCCCCACCTATCGCGCTGCACCAACACCCCAGTCGTCGCGGCCCTCTTGGGCGGCTCGCAGGCGCCGCCTACAAGTTACCATGTCAAGCCGTTCATCCGCCGGGTCAGCGCCGCTTCCACGCGGCAGGGGGCTCCCCTGGATCGGGCGGCGCCCGAGACCGGCCTGAGCTTCAGCCCGGCGGATCACCCCTCCAACTCGGCCTGCTCGGGCGCGCTCCCCATGCTATGCACCCCCACCATATGCCAGGTGGCCGTCACCAGAACTCTAATCGATGGCGGGGCGGGCCTCAGCGTGCTCTCAGTCAAGGCCTTCAACCTCCTCTGCATACCCCTGGAACGGTTGCAGCCCAGCCGGCCCTTCTCAGGCGTTGGGGGCAGGTCGTCCAGCTCCTTGGGGCAGATCCGGCTCCCAGTGACCTTCGGCACCTACGACAACTTCCGAACGGAGCTGGTCGACTTCGACATCGCCCCCATCGGCCTGCCCTATAACACCATCCTCGGCTACCCAGCGCTAGCCCAGTTCATGGCCGCAACGCACCCGACGTACAACCTCATGAAGATGCCCGGGAGCAGCGGTGTCCTCACCGTGCACGGGGATACCGGTGACGCTCTGCGGGTGCTCAAGCTCGTCTTCAAGACAGCAGTGTCGGCACAGCCTGCCAACTTGGAGGCCCCCGAGCTCAAGGGGGCTGCGCCCGCCAAGAAGAAGCAGTTGTTCACCCAAGACAAGGCAGAAACCAAGCAGATACCCGTAGATGAGGACGGGTCCACCAACGCCACTTTCACCATAGGCGCCCACCTCAAACCCGAGAAGGAGGAGGCCCTGGTCGGGTTCCTGCGTGCAAACAAGAAGGTATTCGCTTGGGAGTCGGACCAGTTGGCAGGGATCCCCAGGAATGTAATCGAGCATCACCTCAACGTGTGCCCCAACGTGCGCCCTGTGAAGCAGAAGGCCAGGCGGCAGTCCACAGAAAAGCAGGCCTTCGTCGTCCAAGAGACCCGCAAATTAGAGGCCGCAGGGGTCATTCGCGAGGTTCGATACCCAGATTGGTTGGCCAACCCTGTCGTTGTGCCGAAGAAGGGAGGGAAGGAACGCATGTGTGTCGACTTCACCAACCTCAACAAGGCGTGCCCGCAAGATCCGTTCCCGCTCCCCCGCATCGACCAGATCATTGATTCCACTGCGGAATGAGACCTGTTATGCTTCCTGGATTCCTTCTCTGGGTATCACCAGATCAAGATGGCAGTAGAAGACATCGAGAAGACGACCTTCCTAACCCCGTGTGGGGTGTACTGCTACACCTGCATGCCATTCAGGTTGCGTAACGCAGGGGTGACCTTTCAGCGGCTGATGCATATCACCTTGGGCCCGCAGCTCGGGAAGAATGTTGAAGCTTACGTCGATGACATCGTGGTAAAATCTCGGGAGGCCAGGACCTTGATACAAGACCTGGAGGAAACCGTAGCGAGCCTCAACGCAGTGAACCTACGGCTCAACCCAGAGAAGTGTGTGTTCAGAGTCCCCTCGGGCAAGCTCTTGGGTTTCCTCGTGTCCCACCGAGGCATCGAGGCTAACCCGGAGAAGGTCAAGGCGGTGGAAGACATGAGCCCGCCAAAGACCCTCAGAGAAATGCACAAGCTCACGTGGCGCGTGACCGCGCTAGGGCGTTTCATCTCCAAGTTGGGGGAACGAGCCCTGCCCTTCTTCCAGCTAATGAAGAAAAAGGGGCCCTTCGAGTGGACTGAAGAGGCCGACAAGGTGTTCCAGGATCTCAAGAGATACCTGACCAGCCCACCGGTCATGGTGGCCCCATGCCCTCAGGAGCCCCTGGTGCTCTACCTCACCGCCACTCCCTACTCCGCCAGCGCAGCCTTGGTAGCAGTCAGAGAGGAGCGCCGAATCAAAACCACGGCAGCAGCCCGGGACAAGGCAGAATAGGGACAAGGAAGGCCCACAGAAACCGCCATCGTGGCTGAGGAGGATCAGCCGCCGCAGAGGGGCGCACCAGAGGTGGAAGAGGCCCCTCTTCCAGATGGCCAGTCTCAGGAGGCCTCCTTGCCTCAAGAGGCGCCACGGTCTCCGAAGGGAGCCACCAGCACTGACGCACTCCACCTCGTTGAGCACCCAGTGTACTTCGTCAGCACAGTGCTGCGGGATGCAAGAGCACGGTACCCCATGCCTCAAAAACTCCTCCTCGTGCTACTGGTGGCTTCACGCAAACTAGGGCACTATTTTCAGGGTCACCCCATCAAGGTCGTCTCGTCATACCCCCTGGAGAGGGTGCTCAGGAGCCCCAATTCAGCTGGGAGGGTCGCTGAGTGGAACATAGAGCTGCAAGCGTTTCAGCTCGAATTCAGCATGACCATAGTCATCAAGGGAGCAGCGTTGGCGGATTTTGTGGCAGAATGGACGGAGGCGCCAGGCCTCAAGGGCGACGAGGATCGGTCCCTGTCCCCGGGAAGTGAGGCGCCAAAAGGCTGGGTCATGTACTTCGATGGGGCGTTCTCCAGACACGGCGCAGGGGCTGGGGCGGTGCTTATATCGCCCACCCAGGACAAGCTCTATTATGCCATGCAGCTTTGTTTCCAGCAAGGCGAAAAGGTCTCCAACAACATAGCGGAGTATGAAGGTTTAATAGCGGGCATGAAGGCCGTAGCTACCCTGGGAGTGAAACGCCTCACCATCAAGGGCGATTCGCATCTCCTTGTCAATTTCTCCAACAAGGTGTATGAGCTGAAGGATGAGCACATGGAGGCCTACCTTGAAGAGGTCCGCAGGATGGAAAAGCAGTTCTGGGGGTTGGAGTTGCAGTATGTGTCCCGTGGCGCCAATCAGGAAGCCGATGACATCACCAAACGTGCATCCAGGCGGTTACCTCATGAGACTGGCGTTTTTGAGGAGCGGCTCTTCAAGCCTTCAGCCTTACCGTCATTATCAAACACGGCTCAGCCCAGGGAGGAGCTCCCTCAGCCACCTGCCTCAGGAGCTCCGGCTTGTGGCCCGGCCTCGGGAGCATGCCTGCTCCTGACAACGGAACCTCAGGAGGGATGTTGGATCATGGAGCTCCAGAGCTACTTAACGCAAGGGACCCTGCCGGAGAAGGAGGAGGAAGCAGAGCGAGTGGCGCGCCAGGCCACGGCATACTGTATCAAAGATGGAGAGCGCTACCGGAAGTGACCAAATGATGTATCCCTGCGCTGCATCCCCAGGGAGCAAGGGAAGGAACTACTGGAAGATATACACGGCGGAGACTGCGGACATCATTCGTCATCACGGACCCTCGTTGGCAAGGCGTTCCGCAGTGGGTTTTATTGGCCCACCGCGCTCAATGACGCCGTTGAACTAGTGAAAGCTTGTGAGGCCTGCCAGTTCCACGCCAAGCAGATCCATCAGCCGGCAGGGGGCTTGCAGACTATCCCCCTTTCGTGGCCATTCGCAGTCTGGGGGCTCGACATCTTGGGTCCATTTCCTCGGGCGCCAGGGGGCTACCGCTACCTTTACATTGACGTGGACAAGTTCACCAAGTGGGCTGAAGTGGAGGCTGTCCGCACCATTCCTGCGGGTTCCACAGTCAAGTTCATCAAGGGCATCGTGAGCCGGTTCGGGGTGCTGAATCGCATCATCATGGACAACGGTTCATAGTTCACCAGTAATCTCTTCAAAACATACTGTGCTAACCTTGGAACGCAGATATGCTACGCCTCAGTGGTGCACCCTCGAAGCAATGGCCAAGCCGAGCGAGCCAACGCGGAGGTCCTGAGGGGCCTCAAGACTAGGACGTTCAAGAAGAAGTTGGAGGCTTGCGGCAGAGGTTGGTACAATGAACTGCAGTCCGTGCTGTGGTCCATCTGCACCACCGCAACCAAGCCGACTAGAGAGACCCCGTTCTTCCTGGTCTACGGAGCAGAAGCAGTCCTCCCTCACGAGGTCAGACGTCGCTCCGCGCGGGTCCTGGCGTTCGACGAGGCGCAGCAGGACGCCATGCGGGGGACGGACCTTGTGCTGGGGGAGGAGCGTCGCCGGGAAGCCGCGCTGGGAGCGGCGAGGTACCAACAAGCACTGTGGCAATATCACTGCCGCAACATCCGCCCCATGACTCTTGAGGTAGGAGACCTCGTGCTCAGGCGGGTTCTCTCTAGGGAGGGATTGCACAAGCTCTCTCCCATGTGGGAGGGCCCGTTCAAGATTATTTATGTTTCTAGGCCCGGCTCCGTGCGCTTGGAGACTCAGGAGGGAGTGCCGGTCCAGAATGCATGGAACATCCAGCACCTCCGGAGGTTCTACCCCTGAAAAGGCTTAGAGCCTGTGAAGCAAGGCGAGTGCCTGTGAAGCTATCGCATTTTGGAAAAGGCCCGGAGCCTGTGAAGCAAGGCGAGTGCCTATGAAGCTATCGCGTTTTGGAAAAGGCCCAGAGTCTGTGAAGCAAGGCGAGTTCCTGTGAAGCTATCGTGTTTTTGAAAAGGCTCGGAGCCTGTGAAGCAAGGCGAGTGCCTATGAAGCTACCGCATTTTGGAAAAGGCCCGGAGCCTGTGAAGCAAGGCGAGAGCCTGTGAAGCTATCGCGTTTTGGTAAAGGCCCCGAGCCTGTGAAGCAAGACGAGTGCCTGTGAAGCTATCGCGTTTTTGAAAAGGCCCGGAGCCTGTGAAGCAAGGCGAGTGCCTGTAAAGCTATCGCGTTTTGGAAAAGGCCCGAAGCCTGTGAAGCAAGGCGAGTGCCTGTGAAGCTATCGCGTTTTTGAAAAGTCCCGGAGCCTGTGAAGCAAGGCGAGTGCCTGTGAAGCTATCGCGTTTTGTAAAAGGCCCGGGGCCTGTGAAGAAGGCCAATGCCTATGAAGCTCGCCGCCCATGACACTCTCACATAATAATGAGTTGGGGCTGTACACGCCCTGGAGTCTCAGGAGCGCCGGCCTCAGGCCCTGGGGCTCCCTCCCACGCCCAATGGTAGCACTTAGCTCCGCGCTGGTGAGAAGACGTCGAAGACTAGACTAGGTGCCGGACGCGGCTTTTCATTTGCTTTCCACAGTTGGCTTGTTCCTCTTCATTTGAAGTTTTATTGAAGTTGTTGCCGTCTTTGGCTTGTGGTTCTTCGGCTTTTCACTATCCTTCCTCGATTTCTCTTGTGCAAGGCCTCGCGAGGGGAAGAGCCGAGCGCCCTCGCGAGTGTTCCTATCCTAGTCACTCAAAGAGTTCGCGACCTGGGCCCCTTACAGGAGCACCCCTCCAGTCCGTGCCCCATGGGCACCGTGACACAAACAAAGGGCCTGGGTCGGTCGCCCCCCCACGGCCGGGGCCGGGAACTATCCACTCTCGGGCACATAGCCGAAAGGTACGGTAACGAAAGCAAAACAATGATTAACAGCAATAACCCAAACACGCGGCTCGCCTCACACCGCCCTACAGGGAAGGCCCGAGCTGCCTCCAGAGCTCAGGCGGACTCCCTCTCGCGCTTCACCAGGGCGCGATGGTGGGCGGACACGTTGCCACCCCCCAAGCAGATACGACGGCGTGGAGGCTAATCGCGGCCACCGCTAGAGGAGTCGCCGCCTGAAGAAGAACCGGAGAATCTTGAGGAACCCCGAACGCCGCCATCTGGGTTCCCAGCCGCGGTCGTCACCCTCGGGGCAGCACCATGTGCGGCGACCATCTTCCCCAAACACCCTCACATAGAGGGTGGCGTTGCCGTCGAACTTGAAGTGTAGGGTGCACCGACGGCTCAGGCCACGCGCGTGGGCAAACGTCTGCCAACCGCGGGACAGGGATAGGCTCCCGGCCGCGGAGACCTCCAGAGAGACCCATGAAGAAGCGAGGAAGCGGAAGCCGGGTGCTAGCCGGCTCCGCCGACCACACGATGAACTCCAGCAGCACTTCAGCAACACGAACGCGTGGCCTGGGGGGACGCGCAGCCGGAGCGCGCCCCCTGGCTGCAGCAATCAGCCCGTCGCCGTGCTGAAGATCGCCTCCACGGCCGCGGGGAGCTACCATGGTGGCCACAGGATGCTTGCGAGGGCGCCCTCAGCCGCGCATGGGTGGGGGAGAGGCGGGCTCAACCCGGCAAGCCTTCCCCTTCTCGGTGGCCGAGAACCTCCTCGACGGGGCCATGAAGAAAAGAAGAAGCAAGGGGGGATGAACTGGAAGGGCGCGCGCCGGTCCATACTTATGGCTGGCGATGGCCAGCCAACGGCCCCCACGATCGCAGGTAATTATGACCCGCTTTGCATGCAGGGACTTGTCCAATCCGTGTAGTTGCCGAGGCGCCACGGGGAAGTGGAGACGCCCACGTCCAATCAACCGCCACGCGGCGCCCAAGGCCGCAGGCTGTTAGGGCCCGCGGCGCTTCGCTCTTGCCCTTCCGCCTCCCTGCACGGCCAAGTCCGGGCGTGCCTTGGGCCCGGGGGCTACTGTCGGTGTTCTGGGAACCGGGGTCCCCAGACTTGCCTGCCTGCAGCCTGCGGCGTGGCTCAAAGGGGGCCCAGCACGGCCCATCTTTACCAATGCGAACTCAAGACCCTCGCGAGGGGCCAAGCCTCGCGGGGCGGATGACACGGAGCTTCCTCAGGCACGGCCTCGTCAGGCTGGCTCGCGAGGAGGCGGAGAGATCAAGGCGGGGTACCTCGCGAGGTGCCCGTGACGCAAGCCATGACGACTTAGGGCGCCAGGCGGGTGCCAACCCACGCAGCGTCCTCCTTTCTTCTTTGGTGCAAAGGGGACAAGCGCAGCGCGGAGTACCGAGGCATCAGGCAAAGGTTGCCATTTCGGTGCAACGAGACCAAGACCAGGAGGACTACGAGACGGAGGTCACCGTGGAGCCCAAACGGCGTCATCACTAGAGCTTTGCGCAGGCGAAGACTACTTTTGTCAGGATAGCTGATACTTGCTGCCCCCCTTCAAATTAGCCCGCCATTGTTGGCTCCCTTCCCGCTCAATATTTGGGAAGAGGACTAGGGCCCCTATAAATAGGACCAGCCACCCACATGGCAAGGCGTCGGCCGGTTGGAAGCAGAGAGAGAGAGAGAGAGAGAGAGAGAGAGAGAGAGAGAGAGAGAGAGAGAGAGAAAGGTGACTGAACTCCTCCCAGCAGTTCATCGCCCTAGCCAAGAACAGACCCTCGCGAGGCTGTTCTTCCTTGTATTGTTCATCATCATCAGCCCAAGAGGCAATCCACATACCACACACCGGAGTAGGGTATTACACCACAACGGTGGCCCGAACCAGTATAAACCCTGTGTCTCTTGTGTTGTTCTTTCGATAGTTTTGATCCTAGCACAGCGGAGGGGTGCAGGTAGGTAGGAGGCGAAATCTCCACGCGCACCCCAGTGTTCGAACCTCAAGGGTCTGCCGGAACCCGAAATCCGACACTATGGTCTATATCATTCTAGTTTATGTTGCCAAATCAAGATAGATACAGTTCGAATCATATCTATTTAAGACAAAGGAGCATAGACAGAATATAAGTGTGGGAAACTACACAACAATAACAACACTTGTAATGTGCATGGCATGAGAACATAACTGTTTATTCAATTGAAACTGAAATCAACATAGAGCAAGTTACAACAGCAAACAACCAAACACGTTGAAGAAACAGGTTTAAAACATACCTGTTGCGCCATTGGAGTTTCAATTGCATCCTTCAAATTTGAAATTAGTTGGTATCAGTAAATACAGTGATGCAAGAGCAAAGTATTATGAACCATAGCTACGGAACCTGACCTGAGAACAATTCATCTTCTGCTTTAAGTGTTGACTTCGTGTTCGGAGTGGTGGTCCTCGTGATTTGGGCACTGCAGTTGTCTTACTAACTGCTCGTGTTTGGGTGCTTTGTGGTGGAGACGGTGCCGTGTCAACGGGAACTGGGTGTCTATCTGCTGGGGTTGGTGTTAGAAGGGCTGTAGCTAGTTCTCTGTCCAACTAGGTAGGGGTACAATCTTCATGAGTGTGGGTTTTGTATGGTGGGGCTGGTTCTTGGGCAAGTACAACCGTGGTTCTATCTACATCGACAGGTAGCACGATCTTTTCTGAAGACCGTGTTTTTACTCCCACAGATACTGCCGTCACTCCCTCCAATTGAAATGGCTGATAAACAAGAAAAGTAATTGAATGTACAGACATTGTAAGATAGACATGTGCAATGGATAGTAGGGAAGAAAACAGGGCATGAAATAATTCACGTTTATGTTGTCTAAGCAAACAGAATAGCAGGACATAATTTCACATATATGATGGCTAATTAAACAGAATAGCATGACATAATTTCACATGTATGATGGCTAACTAAACATGATAGAATGACATACTTCAAAATATGATGACTATGTAAATAGGATGACATGATATAACTATACGATGTGTCTATTAAAGTGGTTGGCATGCCATAAATCACAAACATGTCGTCGATGGAAACATGATGGCATGATATAATTCACAGATAGAATGCCATAATTTAAATATGATGACTATGTAAACAGGATGAGATGATATAACTATATTATGTCTTTACAAAATGGGTTGGCATGCCATAATTCAGATACATGCTGTCTATGTAAACATCATGGCATGACATAATTCAACTATATGATTTATATACTAAGGAAGTGAGCAGAGGGCAATCGCATATATGATGTGTCAACTAAGGAGATGACATTCAATATTGTGTATATGATGTAAAAACTAAGCATTGCAATACAACATATGCATTATATGAGTAATATAACCCTGCCAAGTTTGAGCATATACCTCAGGGGGATAATAGGACTGGTCATCTGCCTCTGAATCCTCCTCTGAAGAGCTATCTATAACCAGCAAGATATCTGCTTCAGCAGGTAGCATTGTCTGCTCTAAAGACCTTGTTTCACTCCAGATTTCTCCATCACCAATTCAAATGGCTGATGTACAGGAAGAGCAGTTGAATATACAAAAATTGTCGACAAAAGCAATGAGAAATACAAAAAAGGACGGCATGATATAATTCACATATATGACGCTTGCCTAAACAGCATGGCATTGCATAATTCACATACATAATGCCTTGCAATAAGATAACATTGCATAATTCACATATATAATGTCTTGCAACAAGATGGCATTGCATAATTCACATATATGGTAATTAGACACTAAACAGGTGGCATTCACACAAAGCATGTCTAAACTAAGCAAATGACATAGCAATGCAAGATACCATA
>NC_057794.1:144599229-144610030 GCF_018294505.1 Triticum aestivum | reverse complement strand
GAATATGACTGGTCATCTGTCTTTGAATCCTCCTCTGAGGAGCTATCAGTAACCAGCAAGACATGCACTTCGTCAGATAGCATTGTCTGCTCTGAAGACCTTGTTTCCACTCCAGATTTTTCCATGACCGTGCCAAATGGCTGATGCACAGGAAGAGTAATTGAATGTACTAAAATTGTTGACAAATTTAACACGTAATAAAAAAATGATGGCATGATATAATTCACATATAAGATGACTGGCTAACCAGGGTGGCATTGCAAAATTCACAAATATGATGCCTGGCTAGACAAGATGGCATTGCATGATTCACATATACGATAAAGAAACTAAACAGATGGCATTGACACAAAGCATGTCTAAACTAAGCAGATGACATCTTTAATGTATAGAGTAAGAAATGCAAGGCACCATATGCATGATATTACCAACATTAGCATGCCAAATTAGAGCGAAGACCTCATGGGGTAAATAGGAGTGGTCTTCTCCTTCTGAATCCCCCTCATAACAGTTATCTTCCTCTTGATTACGATCCGAAATGGGTGGAGGGGGCTGCCTTTGTTCCCACCATGGAACGACGTCTGCATGAAATTTTATTACCACGCAAGGCTCGTCTCTTTTGCTCTACATGATCAGTTCCATTTGTACAATAACTGGCATGCATAGGAATAAAACATAGTGAGATTATGTAAGGAGTGCATGCAAAAATCCAGAGTGATGGTAGCAAATTGTGGATAGACCCAAAACAAATGATAGCAGGTAGATAATAGCTTTAGTTAAAAAATACACATAATGGCTCCTTTAATGTTTGTTTGCACCCAACATGAAACTCATAGTAGACACCAGAGATTAACTAGATAGTACATAGATAGTACTGATTGCTGTCCCAATATGTACCCCACAACCATTTAAAAACTCAAATTTCAGCACTAGTTTGGACCTGACTCGGAGTCTAATAGGTGAACACGAAGATAATGTAGCATGTCATCATATTAAGCGACGCATAACATAAGCAGACACGGAAGAGTGCGACCTCTCTTGCGGACCCGTGTAGTCCTCAAGGTCATCTGCTCAGTTGATGATGGTAATGCAGTTTCCGTGGCTGCCGACAGCGGGGAAGAAGATCTGAGGCGGCGAAAGACAGTCTGGAGAGCGGATCCCTGCTGTGGTGAACCCTTCTGTCATTGGAGCACCTGAGCTGGGGTGGAACACAGCACCGCAGGAGTAGGGCAAACCACACAAGGTTTTCTTTGACACATATCTGTAACAGAAGTAATTGAGTAAGGGCTTGTTTGAATTTGAGGATTCTAACAATGCAGGGATAGGAAATAGACAGGAATAGGATAGGAATGCACGTGCAAAACAGAGAATTTAAAAACACATGATTTCTGCCAATCTGGGTGTTTGATTCACAACAATTGGAAGATCACAGGATGCAAAAAAGCATGGTGAGATTAAGTCAAACCACAAGAAAATGTACGGTTATAATGCTATTATGCTACTATCTCTTAGTCTTGTTCTTGATGAATAGGAATATGAAAAGGAGGAGAAGTGGAAATTAGAATTCCTATGTTTTTTCTTTCAAGGAGACACTAAAGGAACAATTCCTACAATTTTCCTTTGCTCCATTCCTTTGCACCAAATTCATGAAAAGTAGTACCATAGGAAACTTTCCAATTCCGATGTTTTTCATTCACTTTTCCTTTCAAGCACTGGCGATTCTAGTAGGCAGGCTTGAGCAAGGAAAATCCTACACTAAAAAATGTTTTTGTGCTACTTCTATTACTTTGGACCGAGGCCACTGCCATACTAGCTCAACTCCCAGGCCCATCGACAAATGCATAGCTCAAACGCGCAGAGATAAATAATGATGGCGTTCAAGAGAGTCCATCATGGATAGCTAAGTTGCTTGGTACCTCACTGCTTGTCATATAGTAGGAGAAAATAATCGTATTTCCCGTTACTACGAGTGCTCAGTGGACAATATATATAACATGTAGAGTAAAAAAGAGATGCAACAAGTGTACAACCTCTTTGGAGAAGCCATGTCGATCTCAGCGTGATTGGGTTGGCCGGTGAGGATGCTCTAGCTAACTTGGCTGTCGGAGGAGGGGAAGAAGATCTTAGGCCTCTAGAGATGGAGCCCGAGGTATTGCTCTGCTGTAATGGAGGGTTTCGTCATTGGAGCAGCTCCGGTGAGTTCTACGACGCCGAGGCTGAAGCAGGACAAGAGAGACAACGAACAACGTTAACCTGAGTGGAATTCTAATAGAATCTCCAATACATGATGTAAAATACATAAACACAAAGTGCTAGATATAAAATACATCAGCCGCTCATCTCTGAACTTAACTTTCGAAACTGAATTTAACTGTCGAAACTGAACTTAACCGTTGAAACTGAATTTAACTGTCGAAACTGAATTTTGCTGTCGAAACTGAATTTTGCTGTCGAAACTGAACGCACTAGCAAGGTGAGGCTACACGTCGGTTGACTCACTTTTTCATCTCTGGTCTGTCGATTTTGCAGCCGTTGGATACGAAATCAAGGGCCTGCGGTTCATCTTCAACCTCCACCCCCCTGAGCCGGCCAAACAGCAGCCCCCCGCCGCCCGCGGCCGGCAGTGCGCCGCCTCGCCCGCCCCGAAAACACTCCCCACCGGCGGTCTGCCGCCGCCTCGGCCATCCCTCTAGCCCCCCCCTTGCCAAGCTTTTTCTCCGGCGATCCCCACGCCACCGCCCCGCCAACGCCCCGCCACCGCCGGTGACCACCGCCCCCATCTTGAACCCTAAGGTAGATAGTGGGGTACCTCTCCGGCGAGCCCCCCTCCCTGCTGCGGCTGGTTCTTCCTTCACCCCAGCGGCATCGGAGTGAAGTGTAGCTAAATCGGAGCAGCATCGCAAGCAAGAGCAAGAGCGAGAGCAGCAGCGCAAGCAAGAGCAATAGCAAGAGCTCATCAGGTAGGGGACCGAGAGCAAGAGCAGAGCAGCAGCGTGAGTGAGAGCTAAAGCAGCAGCAGGTCCTACTGATGTGGATGTCGCTGCCGAGGGAGCCACACCGTGGAGGAAGTGGCCGGCGACGCCGCCGTGGATGGAGCCGCGCCGTGTCATCTCGGGACCGAGCGCCGGCAGCACCGTGAGATCGAATCAAGAAGAAAATGCGGCGATTAGTGTACAACATCTTTGGCGGCACCGATTAGGCCGCAGCTTTATCCGAGGAAACGGTGATGATGATGCTCTTCCGGTGGTGCAGGTGAAGATGGCGGTGTGGGAATGGAGGTGGCGCGAAATACGAGAGGAATGTCGGGGCAGCTCCTTGGAGGTGGAGGACGGGGTGGCTGAACCGGCGGGACGATGAGATCGACGACGGATCCTCATCTAGTACGGTGGATGAGGGACGTCGAGGTGTTGCTGTGGACGACGTCGTCGGGGAAGAGGCTCCGGCTGGGTGGCAGACGAAGCAGGGTGTGGGGTTTCGTCGTGGGTTTTTGTGGCCTCGGTGTACGAATGGGTGGGCGGATGGGATGGCAGTGGGGAACCATGGTTTAGAGACGCGCTTGTCCGAAATGTGGGGTAAGTTACGAAAGTACCCCCACAGATTTGAGGTGGTTCTTTCGGTTCAGGGGTACCACGGGCATTTCGCATGTCGGGATTTCACAGGAGGTGGGAGTTTTCGCGCGCGTTGTAATTTCGGTATAGCAAGGCGTGGGTTGCTATGGAGGGAGTTGTCGGAGCACAACGAGACAAAGATATATCTTAAATATTTCGCGCTAACAAGGCGCAGGTTGAAGAGGCGGGAGTTTCGCAGCACGATAGACAGAGACGCTAGCTTGAATTTTTGGCATAACAAGGCGCGGCTTGAAATTTCGGAAGAACAAGCTTAACGTGTACCCAAAAAAAGACAATTTGCACCTCAACACGCACAACACACACACAAACACCATTTAGACTAGAGTAAGGTACACGTGCATTGCACGCATGAGATTTGGCAACCAAATTATGAATAAATACCACATTATAGCATGCAAGCTTTGAGTCATATATGCATGATGTAGATGTTCGTTTAATTCTTGTAGTTCATTTCATTCAAAATCATCTAGTTTTTATAAGAAAGCTTATCTATTTTAAGATTCATGGAATTGTGCATTGTAAGATGGCAAATTTGAGCACCACTGGCCGTTGGATATCATCTGGATTCCACCAGATCTCGCCACATGTATAATCTAGAAGACTCCATGCTTGAACTTAAGCATAATGCACAAACATCAAAACACAAGCACTTCTTATTTGTTCTAGAATCTTCCGTATCATAACTTCCCAAACTTTTTTGAAGTTGAATTGCCATTATTTGTTTTTACTTTATGCTTTACAACGCACAATTCCATGAATCATAAAATAGATTAAGGGCTTCTTTGATTCAAAGGATTCTCAAAGGAATTTTGGAGGATTCTAATCATTAGGAATTTTTCCTATCTTGGTTGTTTGATTCGTAGGATTGTAAACCATAGGAATTTTTCCATATGATTCATTTGCACTAGATTTCATAGGAAACATCCCATCCACTCATACCTCTTTGAAAGAATTCTGCGTTTTTTCTATGCACACTCAAACACTCGTACAATCCTATAGGATTCAAGACGACATTCCACTATAATCCCATGTTTTCCTATTCCAGCGTTCTTAGCTTTTTTATAAAAACTAGTTGATTTTGAATGAGATGAACTATAAGAATTAAATGAAGGGATACATCAGGCATATATGACTCAGAGCTTACATGCTATAGTGTGGTATTTATTCATAATTTGGTTGCAAAATCTGATGCGTGCAATGCACGTGTACCTTACTAGTACTTCGAGTATGCGCAAAACACGTAAATTAGAATACCAATGGCACGCTACACAGTGTCTCTCTTACAGTTCATGAAGCCACGTGACACATGTGTAGGCATTGTCGCGACCTCCTTGCGTGGATTGGTCACAGTGACGTGCTGCTGTTTCCAGAAGAATGTACTCATCCTCCCTGAGCCATACTGCTGGTACATGCATGAAGCGAAGATGTTCACACACGCCATGCACGCACTCATTCCTCGCACGCACGCGCGGGTACATGGGCGGACGCAATTTTGTACCAAGATCCACCGCATGTGATAATTTGACGCGTGTAAAGTCGTTCTCTTCATTGATGGTCAATTAATATAGCGCATGCTAATTGAGTGGACATGAGGGCGGAAGAAAGACATTATTACTCCACTGCGCGCATGTGAGTAGTTAAATCGTGGGTTGCAAGTAGTACTTCCATTGGTCTCCTTCGTATTGTGTGCCAATTTTTGACAGTAACATAATATTTACGCATTTGAGCAGTGTAGTACTTGAAATTTATGTTCCGCTAAACTCATCGGGAGCCGTTTTGGGCCTCGAAACCAAAATCGTCAATTAATCTTTACCTTGTTCCCATCACATTCGAAAGCCTGCTCACACCTACTAGTAGTACGCACCAAACCCGAATGTGTTCCCACTATTTAGGTATCAGTACTAGTGCTAGTACTTAGGTTATAAAAAGGGGAACTACCTAACCGAAAATCACTCTACCTTTCCTCCTCATAAGTCCTTCTTCGTCCGTCGTTGCCTTGGCCGGTGAGCAGAGCTCTAGGTCGAGAACTACTCATAACAAGGGAGCGGCAACCAAGGCTGCGGAAAGAAAAGAGAGGGATCGCCACCATGCAGAGACCTCGAAAGATCTCTCACAGGCAGGTGATGGTTCCCAGGAGCGCCCTAGCCGCGGAGGCGAACATGCCGAGCCGGCGGAGCTGGAGTCGTTATCATTCGACGGCATGCCCGATCAGCTCAATAAGCAGAAGGAGTTCATCCAAGGTTTGATGGAGTTGCTGAAGGAGAGCCTCAACGACATGCCCGCTAAGCTCAATCAGTAGGGGGAGTTGACCGCCGGCTTGGTGATGCTGCTAAAGAAGAGCATTGCCTCGGAGAAGAAGGCGACCGGCGAAATCCTGCGACTTCGGGAGGACAATGCGAAGCTCTGCCACGAGATCGACCTGTTGAAGGAGAAGAACGCCGGCTGGAAGAAGCTGCATGAGAATAGTAGTTCCTTGATGAAGATGCTGCAGGCCCTCGCCATGGAACAGAAGGAAGAGTCGGTGAAGCTCCGCATCGAGCACCCGGATGCTGTCAAGGTACATAATATGGCCGTGGAACAGATGATGAAGGCTCACGTCGAGAAATGCCGTGTCATGGACACATTGATGAAGATGGCGGAGGAGACGCGCAAGGAGATGGAGGTCGTGGAGGCGATGAAGAAGCAGTTACAACTCCGCGGCGAATTAGATCATGTGGGGTGATAATCTTCCTTCTTCTTTTGCTCCTGTGTTTCATCTTTTGCTTCGGGTGTTTCGCCGCACATGTCACGTTCTCTGCGAGGCATGAATAGAACAATGTTTTTTTGAGGGAATGAATAGAACAGTGCTAACAATGAGATGACTAGCAAATTAGATCATTTTTATCGCCATATGGCACTGGGCTGTCGTGTTTCGTGCTCCTCCATCGCAGTACTACTTAAGTGGAAAACTTGAGTATACCGCACGGTTCTTTTCTCCTCCTCGATTGGGTCATCGGCGCATTTATACGAGCAGTCAAATCACAAGGCCCGGCCTTCCAGCAGTAATGAGCCGTCTAATCACAAAGGCCCTCACCTCTCATGAAACCGACCAAGCTAGACTGCCCCGCCCTCTAGCCTTTTAGAAAATGTATACTTTTGTACAGCAGTAGTAGTATCGATGGATTGCGCCATGGAGCAAAACTTGAAATTAAAAAAAAGGTGGTACATATAGAGAGCGCTCGTCGCCAAATTATGCATATAGTACTATTAAAAAGGCTAGTCACAATAATGGTGTCCAGCACAACCCACCCCTCAAATAAAACTAAGAGAGTGCTTGGATACTTTTTAGTCCCATGACTAAAAGTAGTGGGACTAAAACATGCTAGCCTCACCCATGCTTGGATCCAAATACTAAAAAGGCTAAAATCAAGTTAATGAGCACTTATTATCCTCCAAACCCTCCAATCCATAACTCGCATGTGTTAAAGGAGAGGAGTTAAATGAGTAGAGAGAGGACTAATCCACATTTTAGTAGGGGTACCCCTGACTAAAAAATTTTAGTCTCAAGACTAGTTTTAGCCCCTCTTTAGTCAGGGGTGCATGGAACTTTAGCCTCTTAAAGAGACTATTTTTAGTTAGACTAAAATAAGTCCCTTGGATCCAAGCACCCTCTAAGCATCCTGGAATTCTTTGACAAAACTAAGAACCCTGAAATTCTTTGACAACTAAACTGCTGGCTATATGATGTTGGCCATATATGTTGTACGTATATAATGTGAAGAAACGAGTGGTAGTACTATACCAACTAAAAGATGAAATGTAAGAAATACTAGTATGTACGTACTGAAGAGTTAAAGTAACGAGAAGAAACTGAACATAGTTCTGCTGGGGGCTCAGCACAACACACCCCTCAAATTAAATTAAGCACACCTGAAATTAAACTTTGCAACTATTCCGGTAAACACTGTGTAACACCCTCGATGCGACTATAGCTCCCACTTGTCGAGGCACGACTTAGAGACATAATTGCATTGAAGGCATATGTCGCAAGTTAGGCAATCTTCACAACATCCCATGTAATATGATAATAAAAAGGGAGATAACAATAGTTGGCTTACAGACGCCACGTCAAACAAGTACATAAATAACATTACATCATCCAAACACTCATGGCCCGACTATGGCGCCAAAATAAAAGAGAACCCAACATGCGACAACGGTCCCAATCACCCCCAACTGGGCACCACTACTGATCATCGGGAAAGGAAACGTAGTATCGTTGAGAGTCTTCGTCGAACTCCCACTTGAGCTCATACGCGTCCCTTGGAGCGGAATCATCAGGCCCTGTATTTGGTGTAATAGTAATCTGTGAGCCACAGGGACTCAGCAATCTCGCACCCTCGCGATCAAGACTATTTAAGCTTATAGGTAAGGCAAGGGTAAATATAAGTGGAGCTGCAGCAAGTGACTAGCAAGTATGGTGGCTAACTTATTCGCAAAAGAGAGCGAGAAGAGGAGGCAAAGCATGAGCAAGAAACTAGAGAGCAACATGCGCAAACATTAGTCCAACACCGTGTCCACTTCCCAGACTCCGCCGAGAAGAGGCCATCACGGTAACACACTCGATTGATTCGTTTTAATTAAGTTAAGGTTCAAGTTATCTACAACCGGACATTAACAAATTCCCATCTGCCCATAACCGCGGGCACGGCTTTCAAAAGTTCAATCCCTGCAGGGGAGTCCCAACTTAGCCCATGACAAGCTCTCATGGTCAACGAAGGAATAGACCTCCTCCCAAGACGTTCCGATCAGACTCGGTATCTCGGTAATTCAAGACACTTCGACAGGTTAAAACAAGACCAGCAACACCGCCCGAATGTGCCGACAAATCCCGATAGGAGCTGCACATATCTCTTTCTCAGGGCACACTTAGATGAGCGCTCCATACAACTAAAACCAAACCTCGAGTTTCCCCGAGGGGGCGCTGCACAGGACTCTAGTTTGGACCAACACTCAGAGGAGCACTGGCCCGGGGGGGTTTAAAATAAGATGACCCGCGGGCTCCGGAAACCCGAGGGAAAAAGAGGCTAGGTGGAAAATGGTGAGACCAATGTTGGGCATTGCTGGAAAAGCTTTAATCAAGGCGAAATTTCAAGGGGTTCCCATTATAACCCAACCGCATAAGGAACGCAAAATCCGGGAACATAACACCGATATGACGGAAACTAGGGCGGCAAGAGTGGAACAAAACACTAGGCGAGAGGCCGAGTCTTCCACCCTTTACCAAGTGTATAGATGCATTAACATAACAAGATAATATAATGATATCCCAACAAGTAAATAAATGTTCCAACAAGGAACGCCCTCCAATCTTCACCTGCAATTAGCAACGCAATAAGAGGGGTGAGCAAAGCGGTAACATAGCCAATCAACGGTTTGCTAGGACATGGTGGGTTAGAGGTTTGACATGGCAATTTGGGAGACTTGCAAGCAAGTGGTAGGCATCGTAGCAATGGCATAGCAAAAGAGCGAGCAAACTAGCATAGCGAAGATAGTAGTTATTAAAAGGGTATGATCATCTTGCCTACACAGTTGTCAGAGTTGACTGGATCCTCGAAAGCAAACTCAACGGGCTCCTCGTTAGCGAACTCGTCTCCTGGCTCTACCTAAACAATACAAACAAGCAACAAGGATACAATCAACCACGTGCAAACTCAAACAACATGATGCAAAGATGATATGCTATGCGGGATGCGATGCGGGATGCAACATGCAAGATATGACAGGAAATGCATGAACCTGGCCTCAACTTGGAATTCCAAGTGTGCCACTAGAAAGATGAGATGAAATCGCTTGAAAACGATATAAAGAACGCCAGAATCGGAGTTACGGTTTGGAAATGGCAAGAGATTCAAAAATGACACTTGTCTGCGATTTACAGCAAGTAGGCATCTAAATGCAATGAAATGAACATGCTACAACATTCAAACATGGCATCAAAATACATGGCAGGGAAGCATTCAAGATTTCAGATCAGGTAGCCCTCTTCGGAGCAACAAAACAACATGCTACAGGACCTGAACTTGAAAAAGAAAGACATGGCATGGAGCTACTCAAAGAGCTTAACAAAAGTCCCTTAGTGACCTTGAGCCAAAAGGGATCACAAAATATACTAACAAGCACACAAACATAGGAAAAGCATAATCAGTTTACAGACTTAGTGAAAACTGGGGCATGCTGAAACATAACTCACGAAGGCATGTTTACGAGCTCGATGCACTCACTACGGTGCAAGTCATGGCAAGAAAAGCATACATCTCTTAAGAAGGCACAAAATGGAAGCTAGACATGGCAAGAACAATGGCATAGCATGCACGGATCAACTACAATAACATCGGCAAAATCGCAAACAAGTTGACGATCTGCCCAGATTCGCAACGAAGCAAAAGTAGAGCTCGATTGACTCAAGCTAGGGTGCTCCATAATTGCAAATAAATACATGGATGGATAGAGAACTACAAAATTAACAAAACTCCCTTACTGATCATCCTCAAAAGAGGCACGGATCACTAGGAAACAACATGAACATATGGCATGATGAGATAAACAATCCCAGGACTTAGTGAAATCACTAAGTCCCTGAAAACAGAATTAGCAAGTGCACCACTTTGCAAGCTTGCACAAGTCACCACACCCATCCTAAAAATACATGGGTTGCACCTCTGGAAGTTGAAAAATCCCTTAACAAAACATATGCAGAACTCACGGGCATATCATGCACACATTAATCATGGCAAAAATGACAAAAGTGCTAAACGGAGTAACAGATCTGACAATTAACTCAAGTAGCCCTCTTCTAACAGCATTTCGGGCATCAAGATGAGCTCAAATGAAAATGATGCAATGGAATGAAATGATGTACTCTCTGAGGTAAACATTTTGATATGCTATATGCCCAAATCGGAGCTATGGATGAAAAGTTACGGGGCCCCGAACAGAGGCACTTGGATCTGCAATTTCGGGAGTTAGCAAAAAAAACACCTCCTAGGGTTACTGTAGCCGTCTGGGATCTGGATCGGGGCACGCCTCCCGAGGCGACTCCGGCGAGCCTTGCCGGCGGGGAGGAGAAAGGGGGCCGGGGCCGGTCGGTCTTGGCGGCGCAGGGCCGGCGTGAGGCGGCGGCGGGCGCGGTG
>NC_057794.1:144591606-144598718 GCF_018294505.1 Triticum aestivum | reverse complement strand
TGGGGCGGCGGCGGCGGCCAGTAGGATGGCGACACGTGGCGGCGGCGCTCGGGTCGGACACGTCCGGCCCGGCAGACTTTGTCCGGCGGCGGCGGATCTAGGGTTAGGGGGGAGAGGATCCGGGAATTTCGTGGAGGGGTCTATATATAGGCATAGAGGGAGCTAGGAGAGTCCAAATGAGGTGTGGTTTTCGGCCACGCGGTCGTGATAGAATGCTCTAGGACATGGAGCAGAGTTTGGTGGGTTTTGGGCCAAATTGGAGGGGTGTTGGGCTGCAACACACACGAGGCCTTTTCGGTCCCTCGGTTAACCGTTGGAGTATCAAACGAAGTCCAAATGGTACGAAACTTGACAGGCGGTCTACCGGTAATAAACCAAGGCCGCTTGGCAAGTCTCGGTCCAATCCGGAAATGTTTAATCCCCACACACGAAAGAAAGCTAGAAATGACCACCGGAGGAGAACGAAGCGCCGGAACGCAAAACGGACAACGGGGAAAAAGCTCGAATGCATGAGACGAACACGTATGCAAATGCAATGCACATGATGAGATGATATGAGATGCATGACAACGACAACAACACACGGAGGCAAAACCCGAACCCGAGAAAATAAAATAACTTAACGCCAGAAACGGCAAGAGTTGGAGTACAAATAGGGAAAGTTACATCCGGGGTGTTACAACACTCCACCACTACGAAAGGATCTCGTCCCGAGATCTAGGACTGAAAGAACGCAGGGTATTCAGAACGGAGGTGATCCTCGCGTTCCCAGGTAGCTTCACGGTCGGAATGGTGTGACCACTTGACTTTGAGAAATTTGATTGACTTGTTGCGAGTCTTGCGTTCAGTCTCTTCAAGAATAGCAACTAGGTGCTCACGATAAGAGAGATCTTCTTGGAGCTCAATGTCCTCGAAGTTGACGGTGCGGTCAGGAGTCTTGAAGCACTTTCGAAGCTGAAAGACATGGAACATGTCATGAACATTTGCAAAGTTTGAAGGAAGCTCGAGTTGATAGGCGAGGTCGCCTCTCTTGCTGACAATCTTGAAAGGTCCCACGTATCTAGGGGCAAGCTTCCCTTTGATACCGAAGCGACGAGTACCTTTCATAGGAGAGACACGGAGGTAAACATGATCTCTGATCTCGAAAGCCAAATCACGGTGCTTACTATCATAGTAGCTCTTCTGGCGGGATTGGGCTGCTTTGAGGTTATCACGAATGACTTTGCACATTTCTTCTGCTTCTGTGATTAAGTCATTACCCAAAAGCTGACGTTCGCCGGTTTCAGACCAGTTGAGAGGGGTACGACACTTCCTGCCATACAAAATTTCAAATGGGGCCTTGCCCGAACTTGCTTGAAAACTGTTGTTGTAGGAGAATTCAGCATAAGGAAGACAATCCTCCCACTTCATGCCGAAGGAGATCACACAAGCCCTGAGCATATCTTCAAGAATCTAGTTGACACACTCGACTTGACCGCTTGTTTGAGGATGGAAAGCTGTGCTGAAGCGGATGTTGGTGCCCATGGCCTTCTGAAAAGAATCCCAAAACTTTGAGGTAAAGATGCTGCCATGGTCTGAAGAGATCACTTGTGGAATACCGTGCAGAGAGACAATACGAGAGGTATAGAGTTCCGCCAATTGAGCTGCAGTGATTGACTCTTTGATAGGCAGAAAGTGAGCCACTTTAGTGAGTTTGTCGATGACAACAAATATAGCATCGTTGCCACGCTTGGACTTTGGAAACCCAGTCACGAAGTCCATTTCAATGTGGTCAAACTTCCATTCTAGAATGGCAAGAGGTTGGAGGAGACCTGCTGGCCTTTGGTGTTCTGCCTTCACTCTTCTGCAGACATCACATTCATTCACGAATTGAGCGATCTCGCGCTTCATTCGAGTCCACCAATAAGCTTGCTTAAGGTCCTGATACATCTTCGTGCTCCCAGGGTGGATGGAGAGGAGAGAATTGTGAGCCTCATTCATGATCACTTTACGGAGGTCACCTTTGGGCACAACAATACGATCCTCGAAGAAGAGAGTGTCCTTGTCATCAAGGCCGTAGCACTTGTACTTGGACTGACTCTTGGCAATCCCAATCTTCACCTTTTTCACCATAGCATCAAGAAGCTGGGCTTGGCGAATCTGGTGTTCTAAGGTAGGAGAGACTTGAAGGTTGGCGAGGAAACCTTGAGGAACAACTTGCAGATTAAGCTTGCGGAAAGCTTCACAAAGCTCGGGTTGATAAGGCTTGAGAATAAGACTGTTGCAGTAAGCCTTCCTGCTCAAAGCGTCAGCAATCACATTGGCCTTGCCTGGAGTATACTCGATACTCGGATTATACTCTTGAATCATTTCGACCCATCGAGTTTGCCTGAGGTTGAGATTAAGCTGAGTGAAGATGTACTTGAGACTCTTGTGATCAGTGAAAATGTCCACTTTTCTTCCCAATAGAAGATGTCTCCAAGTCAAAAGAGCATGCACAACTGCCCCAACTCGAGATCATGAGTGGGGTAGTTCTTCTCATTAGGCTTCAACTGGCGAGATGTATAAGCAACAACTTTCTTCTCTTGCATCAATACTGCGCCAAGACCTTGGAGAGAGGCATCACAAAAGACCTCGTACGGCTTGGATTCATCAGGTGGAGTCAGAACTGGAGCAGTGATCAACTTCTCTTTCAAAGTGTTGAAAGCAATATCACACTCCGGAGACCAAACGTACTTGACATGCTTCTGAAGAAGATTAGAGAGAGGCTTCGCGATCTTAGAAAAGTTTTCAACGAATCTTTGGCAATAGCTTGCGAGACCGAGAAAACTGCGGAGTTGCTTCACGTTCTGAGGAGGTTCCCAATTCACAATTGCAGACACCTTCTCAGGATTCACGGCAATGCCCTTGGCAGAGATGATATGACCAAGATAAAGAACCTCATCAAGCCAAAATTCACACTTGGAGAACTTGGCGTAGAACTGATGTTCCCTGAGCTTATCAAGAACCAAACGCAAGTGCTTGGCATGATCTTCCTTGTTCTTCGAGAAAATCAGAATGTCGTCGAGATAGACCAAAACGAAGTCATTGGTGTAGGCGTTGAAGATGAAGTTCATCATGCGAGAGAACGCTGGAGGAGCGTTGGCGAGGCCAAAAGACATGACAGTGTATTCATATGAACCAAAGCTTGTTCTGAAAGCAGTCTTGGGAATATCTTCTTCACGAATGCGAATCTGGTGATAACCCATACGGAGATCAAGCTTGGAAAATACTTGGGCACCTTTGAGTTGTTCGAACAGCTCATTGATGTTGGGAAGTGGGTATTTGTTCTTGATGGTCTTCTTGTTCACTGGACGGTAATCAACACAAAGTCGGTCCGTTCCATCCTTCTTATTCACAAAAAGAACACCACAACCCCACGGAGAAGAACTAGGCTGGATGAGACCCATTTTCTCTTGCATATTGAGTTGCTTCTTTAGCTCTTTCAACTCTTCAGGTCCGAGCTTGTAAGGACGTTTGCACACAGGTTCCGTGCCAGGCTCAAGATCAATAACGAATTCAACTGGCCGGTGCGGAGGCATTCCTGGGAGCTCTTTTGGAAAGACGTCTTGATATTCGCAAACGACTGGAATTTGAGAGATGGCATCCAATTCGCCCTTCTCATTGAGAGAAAACAGACAGATGGTATCATCATGAGCGGCAAAGACAATTACATCCTCAGACGAATGAGCCAATTGAATCTGCCTGGCTGCACAATCAAGATGTGCCTTGTGCTTAGAAAGCCAATCCATTCTGAGAATAAGATCAATATCCGAGTTACCAAGAACAATTGGGGAAGAAAGGAACTTGTAGTCACCCAATGTGATAGTAACCTCAGGGACGCAGGTGTTAGCTGTCATCTACTTGCCCGGTGACACAATTTGCAAGGAACTTTGCAGATACTGATAATCACACTCATACTTTGATGCAAAAAGGTTTGGAAATGAAGCAATGCGATGCACCCGTGTCAAAAAGAACTTTTGTAGGAATATCATTAACAGGAAGGTTACCCATGATCACATCTGACGAGTCCTCTGCCTGAGCTACATTCACCATATTGACCTTGGCAAACTTGGGGTTATGCTTGACCACAACTGTACTTGTCGATCTGACAGGAGGAGGAGGAAGACACCTCTGGTTTAGACACTTGTTGGCATAGTGACCCTTCTGTTGGCACTTCTTGCACGTGACCTCTGAAAGCGGACGGTGATTCGGAGCACTCGATCTTGGAGCTTGAGACGAAGTCTTGTTCTGAAAGCCAGGGTTGGGTGGGTGAGAAGAACCACTGCCACCTTTGCTCTTCTGCTGATACGACTGACGGAACGGAGGAGGAGGAAGCCAAAACTTCTGCTGCTTGGCCACTTGAGTAGAGGAAGAAGGAGTAACATCTCTGACTCGCTTCTTGGAAGCATCACACCTCAACTGAGCAGCCTCTTGCTTCAGTGCCATGTTGTAGAACTCATCGTATCTCAAGGGCTCAAAGAGAACAAGAGCGAGCTGAATATCTTCTCTGAGACCACCCCTGAACTGATATATCATGCTCTTCTCATCAGGGACGTCCTGCTTGGCAAAGCGGGCGAGCTTCTGGAACAACTTGTTGTAGTCATAGACAGACAAAGAGCCTTGGTTCAGATTGCGAAATTCCTCACGCTTGCTTTCAACCATGCTCTGGGGAATATGATGAGCTCGGAAATCTCGACGGAAATCATCCCAAGTGATAACACATCCACCTATGGAATCCTTGTACTGCTGGAACCATTCTGCAGCTTGATCTTTGAGTTGGAAGGAAGCAAACTTGACAAAGTCCTCAGGCCTGACGTTACTGCACTTGAAATGCTTACACAGATCCACAAGCCAATCGTCAGCATCGGTTGCCTCAACACAATTGCTGAAAGTCTTTGGCTCGTTAGCAAGGAACTGGTTGAGTGTAGCTAAGTGACTCTGATTGCTGCCTTGATTCCCTTGACTGCCTTGATTGCGCTCTTGAAGAATTTGCATGATCAGCTGTGTGTTTGCATTGGTTGCGGCCATCACAGCGTGCCATGCCTCCGGAGGAGGTGGAGGTGGTGGAGGATCAGGATTCAGAGTCGTGCGCGTTGGAGGAGCCATCCTGAAGAGGTTGACCAGCATTAGCACATTGACAGATAAATATTGAAGCTGAATCAAACGGAATGAAAATTGCAACATATAGTCTTCACATCCGAACAAAATGAATGAATGCATTCCTCTTGAAATGGTCACATATCCATAAATTGAGAAGCCACGTAGAATTAAGGTAGAGAAATAAATCAACAAGGTACGGATCAAGAACGAATAATAGGTAAGAAATCCCAATCTCAAACCAATATCCGTGGAAGAAAAACTAGAGCTACTAGAATTCCCACCTATGAAACTCCCGAACCTTTCCGGTTATGCAATCAGGTGTTGGGGATACAGGGGAAGCATAATATCTCACCCAAACTAGCAAATCCTACATCCAGCTGTATCCATCCTTCAACACATAACCAAGAAACCTTCGGAAACCATCTACCTCAACCTTCGAAAAACATCCGTTATACAAGTTATGGCGATACTCCCGAACTCCCACCCCAGTATTGGGTGGCGTCGAGGTTATCTCACCAACGAACTTCATAAAAGAGATTTTCGATGTCGGCATACTAAACTCAGGTATTCCAGAACTGCAACGATAAAATTATGATGACAACACCTCAGAGCTTAACTCCCCGGGACACTTCCACTAAACCCCTGACAGGAGGCACCAAGACAATGTTCTCATCATAAAACTATCGGAACGATTCCAAGATACCCGCGTGATCCTAAAACAAAATTTTAGTGAAATTTGAGAAGAGAAGAGTCAAAACTCTACGTCAGGATGCCTTACCAGAGCGATGAGGAGACTGAGAAGTAAAAAAGAATTCCTAAACTCTCCGATATATAATTCCTAAATGACTCAAAACATTTTTCTAGACACAACTCGGCCGCTAAAAACGATCAAGCAATGGGGCTCCTAAGGTCGGGGAAGGCTCTGATTACCAACTTGTAACACCCTCGATGCGACTATAGCTCCCACGTGTCGAGGCACGACTTAGAGACATAATCACATTGAAGGCATATGTCGCAAGTTAGGCAATCTTCACAACATCCCATGTAATATGATAATAAAAAGGGAGATAACAATAGTTGGCTTACACTCGCCACGTCAAACAAGTACATAAATAACATTACATCATCCAAACACTCATGGCCCGACTATGGCGCCAAAATAAAAGAGAACCCAACATGCGATAATGGTCCCAATCACCCCCAACTGGGCACCACTACTGATCATCGGGAAAGGAAACGTAGTATCGTTGAGAGTCTTTGTCGAACTCCCACTTGAGCTCATACGCGTCCCCTGGAGCGGAATCATCAGGCCCTCCATCTGGTGATATAGTAATCTGTGAGCCACAGGGACTCAGCAATCTCGCACCCTCGCGATCAAGACTATTTAAGCTTATAGGTAAGGCAAGGGTAAATATAAGTGGAGCTGCAGCAAGCGACTAGCAAGTATGGTGGCTAACTTATTCGCAAAAGAGAGCGAGAAGAGGAGGCAAAGCACGAGCGAGAAACTAGAGAGCAACCTGCGCAAACATTACTCCAACACCGTGTCCACTTGCCGGACTTCGCCAAGAAGAGGCCATCACGGTAACACACTCGATTGATTCATTTTAATTAAGTTAAGGTTCAAGTTATCTACAACCGAACATTAACAAATTCCCATCTTCCCATAACCGTAGGCACTGCTTTCGAAAGTTCAATCCCTGCAGGGGAGTCCCAACTTAGCCCATGACAACCTCTCACGGTCAACGAAGGAATAGACCTCCTCCCAAGACGTTCCGATCAGACTCGGTATCTCGGTAATTCAAGACACTTCGACAGGTTAAAACAAGACCAGCAACACCGCCCGAATGTGCCGACAAATCCCGATAGGAGCTGCACATATCTCTTTCTCAAGGCACACTCAGATGAGCGCTCCATACAACTAAAACCAAACCTCGAGTTTCCCCGAGGGGGCACTGCACAGGACTCTAGTTTGGACCAACACTCAGAGGAGC
>NC_057794.1:144589127-144591380 GCF_018294505.1 Triticum aestivum | reverse complement strand
CGGAAACCCGAGGGAAAAAGAGGCTAGGTGGCAAATGGTAAGACCAATGTTGGGCATTGCTGGAAAAGCTTTAATCAAGGCGAAATTTCAAGGGGTTCCCATTATAACCCAACCGCATAAGGAACACAAAATCCGGGAACATAACACCGATATGACGGAAACTAGGGCGGCAAGAGTGGAACAAAACACTAGGCGAGAGGCCGAGCCTTCCACCCTTTACCAAGTGTATAGATGCATTAACATAACAAGATAATATAATGATATCCCAACAAGTAAATAAATGTTCCAACAAGGAACGCCCTCCAATCTTCACCTGCAACTAGCAACGCTATAAGAGGGGCTGAGCAAAGCGGTAACATAGCCAATCAACGGTTTGCTAGGACATGGTGGGTTAGAGGTTTGACATGGCAATTTGGGAGGCTTGCAAGAAAGTGGTAGGCATCGTAGCAATGTCATAGCAAAAGAGCGAGCAAACTAGCATAGCGAAGATAGTAGTGATATCGAGGGTATGATCATCTTGCCTGCACAGTTGTCAGAGTTGACTGGATCCTCGAAAGCAAACTCAACGGGCTCCTCGTTAGCGAACTCGTCTCCCGGCTCTACCAAAACAAGAAAAACAAGCAACAAGGATACAATCAACCACGTGCAAACTCAAACAACACGATGCAAAGATGATATGTTATGCGGGATGCGATGCGGGATGCAACATGCAAGATATGACAGGAAATGCATGAACCTGGCCTCAACTTGGAATTCCAAGTGTGCCACTGGAAAGATGAGATGAAATCTCTTGAAAACGATATAAAGAACGCCGGAATCGGAGTTACGGTTTGGAAATGGCAAGCGATTCAAAAATGACACCGGTCTGCGATTTACAGCAAGTAGGCATCTAAATGCAATGAAATGAACATGCTACAGCATTCAAACATGGCATCAAAATACGTGGCAGGGAAGCATTCAAGATGATTAACAAAAGTCTAGCACTGAGCTACGGCCAATTCATCCATTAGGAGGTTCAAACAAGCATGGCAAAAATGCAAATTACAAACAGATCTCAGACTTAGTGAAATCAACACTTGTCTGGAATTTCAGATCAGGTAGCCCTCTTCGGAGCAACAAAACAACATGCTACAGGACCTGAACATGACAAAGAAATACATGGCATGGAGCTACTCAAAGAGCTTAACAAATGTCCCTTAGTGACCTTGATCCAAAAGGGATCACAAAATATACTAACAAGCACACGAACATAGCAAAAACATAATCACTTTTCAGACTTAGTGAAAACTGGGGCATGCTGAAACATAACTCATGAAGGCATGTTTACGAGCTCGATGCACTCACTACGGTGCAAGTCATGGAAAGACAAGCATAAATCTCTTAAGAAGGCACAAAATTCAAGCTATACATGGCAAGAACAATGGCATAGCATGCACGGATCAACTACAATAACATCGGCAAAATCGCAAACAAGTTGACGATCTGCCAGATTCGCAACGAAGCAAAAGTAGAGCTCGATTGACTCAAGCTAGGGTGCTCCATAATTGCAAACAAAGACATGGATGGATAGAGCACTACAATATTAACAAAACTCCCTTACTGATCATCCTCAAAAGAGGCACGGATCACTAGGAAACAACATGAACATATGGCATCATGAGATAAACAATCCCATGACTTAGTGAAATCACTAAGTCCCTGAAAACAGAATTAGCAAGTGCACCACTTTGCAAGCTTGCACAACTCACCACACCCATCCTAAAAATACATGGGTTGCACCTTTGGAAATATGACAAAACCCTTAACAAAACATATGAAGAACTCACGGGCATATCATGCACACATTAATCATGGCAAAAATGACAAAAGTGCTAAACAGAGTAACAGATCTGACAATTAAATCAAGTAGCCATCTTCTAACAGCATTTTGGGCGTCAAGATGAGCTCAAATGAAAATGATGCAATGGAATGAAATGATGTACTCTCTGAGGTGAATATTTTGATATGCTAGATGCCCAAATCGGAGCTACAGATGAAAAGTTACGGGCCCCGAACAGAGGCACTTGGATCTGCAATTTCGAGAGTTAGCAAAAAAAACACCTCCTAGGGTTACTGTAGCCGTCTCGGATCTGGATCGGGGCGCGCCTCCCGAGGCGACTCCGGCGAGCCTTGCCGGCGGGGAGGAGAAAGGGGGCCGAGGCCGGCCGGTCTTGGCGGCGCAGGGCCGGCGTGAGGCGGCGGCAGGCGCGGTGG
>NC_057794.1:144524674-144588712 GCF_018294505.1 Triticum aestivum | reverse complement strand
CTGGGCCGCGGGGGCCCGAGCGGGCCGGCGCGGCGATGTGGGGCGGCGGCGGCGGCCAGTAGGATGGCGAAACGTGGCGGCGGCGGTCGGACATGTCCGGCCCGGCAGACTTTGTCCGGCGGCGGCGGATCTAGGGTTAGGGGGGAGAGGATCCGGGAATTTCATGGAGGGGTCTATATATAGGCATAGAGGGAGCTAGGAGAGTCCAAATGAGGTGCGGTTTTCAGCCACGCGATCGTAATCGAACGCTCTAGGACATGGAGCAGAGTTTGGTGTGTTTTTGGGCCAAATTGGAGGGGTGTTGGGCTGCAACACACACGAGGCCTTTTCGGTCCCTCGGTTAACCGTTGGAGTGTCAAACGAAGTCCAAATGGTACGAAACTTGACAGGCGGTCTACCGGTAATAAACCAAGGCCGCTTGGCAAGTCTCGGTCCAATCCAGAAATGTTTAATCCCCACACGCGAAAGAAAGCTGGAAATGACCACCGGAGGAGAATGAAGTGCCGGAACGCAAAACGGACAACGGGGAAAAAGCTCGAATGCATGAGACGAACACGTATGCAAATGCAATGCACATGATGACATGATATGAGAGGCATGACAACGACAACAACACACGGAGGAAAAACCCGAACCCGAGAAAATAAAATAACTTAACGCCGGAAATGGCAAGAGTTGGAGTATAAATAGGGAAAGTTACATCCGGGGTGTTACACACTGCATTAGAACCACCATGAGCAACGATACTGCCACCTTACTTGGAGTCCTCGTCCACGTCCTCGACTTCGTCCTTGTCCCACCTCCTCTTGGCCCATACTTCTTTGCTTGAACCGCACACTTGGCTGTTGCTCTTCATCCAACCCTTGTAGATATTGAAGCAAATGTAGCCATCCATTGCAGCATAGTGGATGTGGTATGTATCTAGTAAATTCCGCTGCCATGCATGACGATGAAACATGTAATGAGGTTTCTCCAGTTTACCGTACGAAGGGTGAACCATGGCTCGTGCCAGGGTCAGCATTGAAGGCTGACGAGAGGACACCAGCCGATTCTTCTGGAGGTCGAAGGTGTTGCCTACAACGAGGCATATCCGATGCAGGACTTCTTTGTCGTTACCAAAGTCTACAGTAACGAATTTGACAAGGTTGCTCTCGAGGAAGTCCTCAAAATCCTGGCACTCAACATCGGCATGGCATATGTGGTAGACCAAGCATAAGTCATGCACGCAAACCTGGATCACAGCGGGCTTCTTCCTCTCTTCGTCCTTTAGATCCTTCTCTCGTCCCAGAACTGTGGTGTACTCAACATCTAGCCCAGCGACCCACTCATCATCTAAGTCTTCGAACATGCGTCTGAAGCGAGAAAGGCATCCTTTCACCGTCGCGGAAGAACGGGTGTAGATGACATCGAACTCATCGCCGGTGATAGTTCTAACCTTGTACTCACCGCCGATCGTGGAGACTTGGGACGCCATGGAATTTGGAGGAGGGTTAGGATTAGTGGAGCTGCCGTAATATGAATGGACGGGATGACTAGGAGCGAACCGCCGTAGTATTGAAGGACGTACGGGGACGAGTAGGAGCGAACTGCCAGCGTGCGAACGGCAGGGTAGTGGCTTTCCATTCTCCCATGATACAGGCTTCCGAGAGCCCTTGGATTTGAGATTGAATGGTTGCATGGCGTGATTCTAGACCTATGGGTGAATATCCTATCCCGGAGGGTTATTCTGCAAATTTTCAGCATCTTAGCATGCGACCGTTTGATCTCAGATCCAAGGGCTGCCAGCAGCCCGTATCATGGTCTCGCCTACCACGACCGTTAGGCTATCTGATGTTGGCATGTCAGACATAGTCATCACTTAGTCACTCATACTAGAACAAGGTTGGCTATAAGTGTATTTTTTTACTCCACTCTATCTCTTTCTTCGTACTCAAGGAAGAAATGGTGCTAAGCGCGTGTATTTATTACATTTGCCAATGAGTGACCTCTTCTAATGAAATGGTGTTGCTAAGTTTGCTTCATTTAATTAGCTATAGACTCAAAATTGTCTTTTCACCTAGGTACACGCGCTTAGCACTGTTTCTTCCTTGGGTCACCAAACTAGTCTCTCTCTTCTTGATTAACTTGCCACATCAGACTTTATGCCTATGTGGCAAGATTAAGCACATGTAGGAGCAAGTAAAAGTAAGTACAATAGTGCGCTTTACATGGCATTTTTGCATATTTGGAGGAAAGAGAGGCAAGGAAAAAGTGGAGAAGTGGGCTCTCATGCAAGAGCCAACCTCTACTACATGGTGGAGCATTGGGAGAGGCACCTGTATGGAGGTGGTCAGGAATCTAGGAGACTCACGCCGGTCGTAGCACCGCAGTTAAAATGATAATGGCAAGTCAAATCACGGGGCCCCACCTGTCCAGCAGTAACTCGCTGTCAAATCACACAGCCCTATGTTTGCAGCAGCCTACTCCCTTGTCTTCTCGCGTCTCTGTCGAACCGACTAGGCGGAACTGCCCCGCCACCTACCACGCAGGAGAAGCCCCGCCCTCAACTTTTAAATAGTATACAGTATACTAATTTTGTATCCATGGATTGCGCCCGTGCCATGGAGCAAATTGTCTAGAAAATGGAGGAGAGACGGTGGTCTTGCAATAGAGAAGAGGGAGAGGCGAGACGGTGGTTTTGGAATGGATATGATGGAGAGCAGAGGAGGTGGTTTTGCAATGGAGAAGAGGGAGAGGAGCGTGCGGCAGCGATTTAGGATTGGACGAGAGGGTCGGCGCGCTCTGACTGGATCAAAATCAAAATCAATTTACCCTTCAATTAAGAAAGCGACCCCACATTAACTAGTCTCCCTTTTATTCTAGGTCATAATTGGCCATGATTTTCGCACATAAAATATATGTTATACGTTGTATACAAGGCCACTATCGAAATTACAATTTGCAACTATACAAGGCCACTAACATTAATCGAGGCAAAATTGATGGCGTTTACTTCGTACTAGCACCCGAGGACATTAATATCCCTTGTGTGCATGCGGGAGTGAGAAGGTTAGCTTGCATTCAATTCCCAATATTAATCAACCAATGAGGAGTAAGAGGGTTGGCTTGTTGTGCTTGGGAGAGAAAAACCACATTAATTAACATGACAATCAAGGTGACAAGCTAGCTTTCAACATTGACTTAAACATAGCATTGATTTTTACCTTGGTACCTGTAATATGAGTTTGTGGCCTTGTATACAAAAATGGAGGGAGTATAATTTGAAAGTACATTCAGATACAAACCAAACGATACAATTTTTGGTGACATGCATTCACATTTTGCTTGTCAAATATAGTACGTGGTCAAACTTTGGCCCAAAATACGCGAAACAACAAAAAAAATACTTCCAAGACCAGCGCCGCTCTTTCGCTCTTCTCCTCTTAAACCACCGCCGCTCCTCCCCTGTTCCAATCTAAATGCAACGCCGCTCCTCTCCTCTTCCATTTCAAAACCACCGCCCCTCCTCTCCTGTTCCAGTCCAAAACCAGCGTCGCTCCTCTCCCTTTCTAATCCAAAACCAGCACTGCTCCTCTCCTCTTCCATTCAAAAACCACCGCCGGCGAGTGAAGGTGTTGTGGAGAAGTAGATCGATGGAGGAGTACAGCCGATACGTGAGGATTGCAGACGATGACCCTGTGAAGCTAGCAAGGATGTTGGAGATACAGTCTTGGTTTGACAACAAGGACCAACTAGCAGCGACGGCGACATCCATGGCCAAATATCTGCAACAGAGCGAAAAGGCGGTGATACTCCCAGAGGAAGTCGCGCCGGAGTACAGATTCACCGAATCCGATCGTGAGGGAGCGGTGGTGGGAGTATCGATCCCAGATGGAGCATCCACCAGAGATTGAAGGATCGAGCATCTACAGGGTGCCGTTTGTGAGGGTGTCCTGCCAGAGCGAGCCGGTGGAGTCTTCGTCGACCAAACCCAACTACAAGAGGAGAAAAGCAGTTGGCCCGACGATGCTTCCCCTCCATCGTCTCCCTCGCCGTTCACATCGTCTCACGGGGCGGCTGTCTACCGCCGAGGAATAGGAGGGGGCTTCCCCCCAGCCCAATAGTCGGGCAGGTTGTGAATTGTCAGGAGGAGCTTAGGGTTGTTAGTATTTGCAGGTTGTGAATTGTGTTTTGTGTTGTGTATTTTGAGAGTACTTTCAGATATGAATGTATTTTGAATTTCAGATTTGCAGTATTGAGCATATGAAGTATTTTATGAATTCTAGATATCTATTTTTAGCACTTAAAAATGTAGTTTCATAGGAGTATAAAAGTGCAGACAATGTTATTCTCAGAGAAGAAACTGCAAGTTTCAGTTTCAGATAAGAAACTGCAAGTTCAGTTTCAGATAAGAAACTGCAACTTTCAGAGGCAGAACATTTATATTAACACAACCTTTTCAAACAGGGTTAACATCATGTTGGAAGTTTTATTCGTGGTCGAAAATGGAACTACCAGCCAGTTAACATCATGTTGATCAATATTCATGCATAGCACATCTTCATATGATGCACAATCAAAATGCCCACACAATGTCGAGTGTGCGAAACACAGAGAAAATGAGGGACGAAGTTTTGGCAAGTGTTGGACGTGGTTTTGGGTTGCCCCATCTAGGCTTTCATTTTTAACATGCGCAGCCCGCGTCCTTGGATGGGAGGTCCATAGGCCTGTTTGCATTTTCTTAGGGCCATCATGTATCGACCGGCCTATGGACCTCCCATCCGAGGTTTTATTTTTGGCAGCCCAATTTATGTATTTTTTTGAAGAAAACGCAGAAGTATGTTCTATTTTTCTATATAAGAATAGGAACGCCAGGTCCAACTTATGTTTCCCTTCTAACTATATTATATATATTTAAATTATTTTATATGTTGACTGTTTAGTTCACATAATTGGCAAATAGATGACCGCTCTCGCGATCCCCTTCGCCCCCGCCACCACCTCCACCCTCGACGCCGCCCCCGCCACTACCTCCACCCTCGCCGCCGCCATAGATCTCGCCGCCACCCCCCGCCTCCTGACTCCGGGCGCGCCTGCCCCCCTCAGCAAGTCCGCTCGCGCGCCCCATGGAGTCGCCGGCCATATCCACGGGGGAATGGCTGGAAGACAGGCAGATGTACAAGATGCATCTCCCACATGTCTACAAAGCCTTCCCGCGGATGCTCCAGCAGCTCGACTCCGTCGCACTGGCGGTGCTACAGGAGACTCGAGGGAGGCAATGGAGGGAGCGGGCGATGCGGATCCGCGACGACGCTCTCTCTTGGACCCAGTGCACGCCGAATGGAGGGAAGCAGAGGAGGAAGCTGCGAGGGAGGAAGCCGAGGAGGGACCGAATCCGTTCTCTCACTCGCGCAGGTATGCTCGGATGGGCAAGGATCATGTGGATTGAGAGCTGTTGAATCTAGCCCTGTGGATCTACTTCGAAGGAGATTTCTTGGAGAAGCACAGGATGCCCCACCCTAGTGAGCTGCCGATTTCGTTCGTTCGATGGGCGAAAGGAAAAGTGAATTCAGGAGATCCACACCGTGCTGCGAGATGGGAATGCTTGACTAGACTCCTGCCCACCAGCATGCCACCGGAGCCGGAGCAGGTGGATCCCCTACCTTACCTCTCCCCCAAACCTGCAGAAGATTGAAATTAGGCTTGCAATCTGCTTCAATTGAGTTGTCTGGTGATTATTTCTACTTCCTGAGAGACAACATCTGGCTAGAGGATGAGAAGGAACCAAGAACTCCGATGAATTTCCCCTATCACAATGGGGAGAGCATCGGTTGGGCAGTGGTACGGCCCACCTCCACCCCAAATGGGGGCTCAATCTGGGAAGGCTCCTGTAATTGCCCAAGATCAATCTGCTGCTGGTTCTAACTCTCAGATCAGTGGGAAATCTCAAGGCAAGAATCAGCAAAAGAAGAGATAGGACATCCAGAAAACTGCTCCTGTCCCTGCTTCGGGCCTTAGGGCATACTCTGAGGTGATCTGCTACAACTGTGGGGAACCAGGGCATCATTTGGATAAATGTGTCATGCCCAAGAGTTGTTTTATCTGCAAAATGGTTACCCATAAAGTTGAGAATTGCCCTGTCAGAAGGAAAACCCACAGTTCTGCTAGATATGTTGGAAGTGCTGCTCCAGGATTATGTCCACCATAGACAGAATTTTCTGTGACACAGAATTAGATGGTTTCTTTCCCCTTTCTAGTTGTAGAGCTCTGCCCAGATGTGGTAGTGACCACACTCCTTTGCTCTGGGACTCTGGTCTTAACCAAACTCCAAAGAGCAATAGTTTTAAATTTGAAAAGTGGTGGTTGCTTAGAGAAGATTTTACTGAGCTAGTTAGGAAAATCTTGAATGAGCCTACTGGGAGTAGCTGCCCCCTAGAAAATTGGTAGATCAAAATCAGGAGATTTAGAACTACCAAAGGGTGGAACTCCAATGAGGAAGCTAATCTTAGAAGATACAAAAGGCTTCTCCTCCTTGAGTTTGATTCTCTAGATATTAAGGCAGAAACCACTGACCTCTCTGAGGCTGAGACTAATAGATTAAACTTTGTCCATGGAGAGCTCAAGAAAATTTGGCTTCAAGAAGATATCAAAGCCAAACAAAGGTCTAGAGATAGGAAAATTAAGGAGGGTGATAGCAATACCGCTTACTTCCATGCAGTAGCTAACCAGAAGAGGAGGAAAACCCTCATTCACTCCCTTGATGGTCCTAATGGCCCTGTTACTGAGGTAGATGAGATGCTGAAAGTGGCTAGTGACTTCTACAAAGACCTGTTTAAGAAAGAAAACCCTTCTAGGTTCTCTCTACAAAACATTTTTTTCTCGGCTTCTGAAGAAGTCTCTCCTGCTGAAAATGAGCTGCTAGAAGCCCGTTTTTCAAAGACAGAGGTGAAGGAAGCCATTTTTAGCTCTTATCCTGATGGGGCTCCTGGTCCTGATGGGATTCCCTTCTTGTTTTACTAGCATTCTTGGGACTTGGTGAAAAATGATCTCTTAGATCTTTTCCAAGCCTTTCATAGAGGAGAGTTGGATCCATCAACTTACTCATGGGGGTCTGTTGGGGTCAAGTTAAATAACTATGAAAGTGATTTTTTTCCTGGCTGGTAAAGGCCTTAGGCAAGGTGACCCCATCTCCCGCTTTTGTTTAATTTAGTAGTGGACGTTCTTACTAAAATGCTGAGCGAAGATGCTGATCATAGTCTGATTGCAGGGCTCTGTCCTGAGGTCTGCCCTGGTTGCATCATCTGCCTTCCATATGCATATGATACCATCCTTTTCTTAGACAGTGACTCCACACATGCTAGCAATCTGAAAACTATTCTAACCTGGTTTGAACAAGTCTCGGGCATGAGAATCAACTACTCTAAAAGTGAACTCATCCCTATCAACATGGATGATCAGGAGTTAGCTGACTTCCTCTCTATTCTAGTCTGTAATAAAGGTAACTTCCCCATTAAGTACCTAGGTATCCCTCTCCACTATGATAAACTGAGGAGAGAGGATATCCAACCCCTTCTAGATAAAATCATTACAAGGATTGCTGGGTGGAGGGGCAAACTTCTCTCTTACAGAGGTAGATTGATCCTCATACAAGCTTGTTTGGCTAGCATTCCAGCGTATCTCCTCTCCTTCAAGTTCCCTAAATGGGCAGTGAACCTCATCAATTCTCAGATGTCTCATTGCTTGTGGAATGATTTTGAGGGAAATAGGAAGCTACACCTTGCTAATTGGGCCCTAGTCTCTATGAAAAAAGATTTTGGAGGCCTAGGCATACCTAACCTCCAAGAAATTAACATCTGTCTTCTAGGGTCTTGGATTAAAAGATTCTATAAGGAAGACCTGAAACCCTGGAAGCTTCTTATTGCCCATAAATACCTCGGAAATAAACCTAATATTTTTGTCCCTTCCTCCAACCCTAAGACCTCTAGTTCTGGAAAGGATTAAAATCTATTATGCATGCTCTAAAATTTGGCTACATATGGAACATAGGGGATGGGAGCAGAACCAGGTTCTGGGAAGATACTTGATTTGGCACATCCCCCCTAGCAGTCCAATTTTGGCCTATTTACTCTGTCCACAATGAGCTTAACAAAAGTGTCAATGAAGTTTGGGACGGTCAAGGCCTAAAACTCTCTTTTAGAAGGAACTTTAGTGATAGTATCATGGAACAATGGTTCTAGTTGGAGGAAATTGCCAAAAGCATTACCTTTACTGCCGAGCCGGATGCCCTAATTTGGCAGCTGGACAATAAGGGGAAGTATTCCTCCAGCTCCCTATATCATGTTATCAACTTTAGAGGGGTTCAACCCGTGTTTATCCCTGCTGTCTGGAAATTGAGAGTTCCCCCTAAAATTCATGTATTGCTCTGGCTTCTCTCCAAAAACAAATTGATCACTAGGGATAACCTTAGGAAGAGACACATCATCAAACCCCTTGATTGTGTTTACTCCTTTGAACAAGAGTCTTCTTCTCACCTATTTTTTGAATGTATAGTTGCTAAACATCTCTGGGCCCACATTGAGGAATATTTCTCTAGTCAGATTGGCTCATCCTTCGAATCTATCGCCAGATTCTGGATTGCTACCAAAAAGTGCTCAGTTTTAAACACTGTTAGCTCAGCTGTCCTTTGGTGCCTCTGGAAATATAGAAATGCTATGATTTTCAGTAACACCTCCTGGATTTCCATTCCGCAGGTCTTGAGGTTGATCAGGAATATGGTGAGGAACTGGGCGATTCTCTCCTCCGGATCGGACAAGGACAAGTTGATGAGCTTCATGGAAACCCTAACAAGATCCCTCCAGAAACCGTTGGCGATCACTTGTGGCTAAACAAGGCTCGACCTGCTCTGGGGCTGGACCCGTGGGCTCGTCTCAAGATCTCTGATGAAGATGATGGGCACCTGGCGCCGAAAAAGAGGGACATCCACCATGCTACGCCTTCCAGCCCGGTGTATCCGCTTGCTTACTGGTCGCCGTAGGCTAACACGGCCCCTCGGCTGAAGACCATGAAGGCTTCGCTGGACCCTCCTTGTGTCATTTGAGTGCTCTATCCGCTCTGCTTTTGGCACCTCTCGGGTGATTTGTGTTATTCAGAGAACTTGTTCATCCACCCCCTAGTTTGTAGCTTTTCTACCTTTGCTTTCGAACTACTCTTTGAGCTCCTGTATCAGAATATGTTGTGGTTTCGTTCTCAGTAATGGAACCGGGGAGATGCTCCCTGTTTTTCTAAAAAAATTATATTATATGTTATTATATACTATTTTTATTGTCATCATATATTTAATAGATACTTACATATGTAAGAAAACAATATCCCACATCTTATTAACTTATAAAAATAATTTCTTAACAAATAAAATCCTGGATTGTTTTGGCACGAAAATCCTAGTGATTGTGTACAAAAGCTTGGTAAGATTTAAGGACGAATGTAATAATATCACTTATTATTTAAATATATTTATAACAAAATGCTCAGCCCCTTTTTATTTTTTGATAACATTGCTGGCCCAACCCAACATTATAATTAGAACCAGCCCAGCAAAATCGTGTATTTCGAGAAAGTGCAAATGGGCTGTAATTTTTTAGGAAATAAAATAAACAGGCCGCATGGACGCTACATTATTTGTTCACCCAGCCCATCTAATGGCTGTAATTCAAAAAAAAGATCAAATTGATTGTAAATTCTACCGTGCAAAAAAAAGACTGTAATTCTGAAAAAATGGGTTGAATACGTGCCACATTTTTGGAGGCTGAAATGTGGGCCAATAGGTCGAAGCCAATGCAAGTCGTTGTCAATTTAGTCAACAAATGATTCTGACATGTTAGCCGTTGGATTTACATCCAACGACCAGCATCCATCTTCAATCTTTCGTCTTCTTCCTCCAGCGCCGCCGGGACCACCTCCCGCCTCCTGCTGCTAGCAGCTCTGCTTAGCACGCTTCGCTATGAAGCGCTACTCCACCGTTGGCCAGGCCATCCCTCCACCCCTCCACACCTCCTATTCTTCTCCACCGACTGCCGAACCACACCGCACTAGAACCAGTTAACCCTCGTACACCTCTCTGTTTGTGACTCTACTCCCGCGTCTTCCCATCTCCGGCTCGTTGCTGTTCGCGGCCTCACCGTCGTCCACCACCTTGGATGCGCTCGGCGCGGCGTGGTCAACATGGTCAAGGAACGACACCATCGGAAGTAGACTGTGCGTGGAGAAGCTGACAGCTGGGTCCACGGCTGCACACAAGGAAATGCCTCCTTATTACACGCAAAATAATGATTCCTCCACCTGACATCTGGGACCCACCGGAAGGGCCTTTGTATTTCGCGAAATAAAGTGCCCCCCGCTGACATGTCGGACCCACCAGCTATCTTCGCACAAAAGGAAGTGCCTCCTTATTACGCACAAAAAAATGAATATTCCCCCTGCCAGCTGGAACCAGCATAGTGGGAGGCTGACTTGTGGGCCTACCAAGTTGACGGGGATGGAGGTTTTTGTCAACTTAGTCAATATGAATGATTCTAGCTCCTGTTACCGTACGATGTTCATCCAACGGCCGTAGTGCTTCTTCAACCTCTGGTCTTCTTGCTCCAGCCGCCCAAACCAGCGCCGGTCATGCCGCGTGCTCCTGCCTCCCGTGGCCGGCTATGATGCCGCGGAGGCCTCACCGCCCCCTACTACTCCCACCGTTGGCCAGGCCATCCCTCTACTCACCCACACCCCCTGTTATTCTGCGGCGACAACAGCCTCACACCGCAGCCGAACCAGTGAACCCTCGTACTCCTCTTCGCGTGGGCATCCACTTCTGCGTCTTCCCCGGCTCCGAGTCGTCCCCTTCCTAGTCCTCGCCGTCGTCCACCGTCCTGGTGCTCTCGGCGCGGCGTGCTCAATGTGGTCAACGACCGACTTCCATCGGAAGAGTATTGTACGTGGAGAGGCTGACAGCTGGGTCCACGGCAGCCGCAAGGAAGTGCCTCCTTATTACGCGGAAAATAATTATTCCTCAACCTGACAGCGGGGACCCATCGGACGGGCCACCAGTATTTTGCAAAAAAAATCTTTTCCCCCTGACTGCTGGGACCCACCGGACGGGCCATCGTATTTCGCAAAAAAATATTCCCCCCATTGTCAGCTCGGACCCACTTGAAGTGCCTCCTTATTACGCACAAAAAAATGAATACTCCCCCTGCTAGCTGGGACCCACCTTGCTGGGAGGCTGACTTGTGGGCCTACTAAGTTGACAGGGACGAAGGGCTTTGTCAACTTAGTCAATATGAATGATTCTAGCTCCAGTGACCGTACAATGTCCATCCAATGGCCGTAGTGCTTCTTCAACCTCTGGTCTTCTTGCTCCAGCCTCCCAAAGCAGCGCCGGTCATGCCGCATGCTCCTGCCTCCCGTGGCCGGCTGTGCTGCCGCAGAGGCCTCACAGCCCCTACTATTCGCACCTCTGGCCAGGCCCTGCGGCGACGGCAGCCTCACACCGCAGCCGAACCAGTGAACCCTCGTAGTCCTCTCCGCGCGGGCTTCCACTGCCGCATCGTCCCCTTCCTTGGCCTCGCCGTCGTCCACCGCCGTGGTGCTCTCCGTGCGGCGTGGTCAACATGGTCAAGGAACGACTTCCATCAGAAGAGTACAGTACATGGAGAGGCTGACAGCTGGGTCCACGGCCACAGCCCAGTTTTTTTGTGAGTTGCCAAGTAAGTCGCTTTGTCAGGCCTGTTGGGCTGCAAATCTTTCAAGACAAGGAGATCTTTCATTCGGCTGGTCGAGAAAATGGCCCATCAGTAATGAGAAATGGGTTGTACATTTTTAAAACACATCAAACCGGCAATTAGTTTCAAATATCTTTTTTTTATTTCAAGATTTTAAATTACATTAATTTTTATGCGTGGAGAATTTGTTGGATTTTATATTGATATACATTTATTTTTAAAATTAGTTTGAATGTGAGTTGAAATTTCGGGATTAAAAATAGTTCGGACCGGACCGAAATATGCAAAATTTCGTATAATTTTTTAATAGTTGCCACAATATGGGCTGTAATGCTAACAAAAAGAATATGGGCTCCAAAAAAACCTTAAGAATTAGCAAATGGCTGTAAATTATTAGAAATAATGGCAGATGGGATGTATACTGTTTTCCACAGATTTGAGGCTTTCCTAAAAAAAGGTTGACGCACAAGCACTGACTGTTGGATGTCCATCCAATGGCCGTCGTGCTTCTTCAATCTCTGCTCTTCCTGCTCCAACCGCTCAAACAAGCGCCGGCGGGACTGCCTGCTCCCTCCTCCTCGCGGCCGGCTGTGCTGCCGCGCAGGCCTCACCGCCCGACCGTACTCGCATCACTGGCCTAGCCATCCCTCTACTCACCCACACCTGCTGTTATTCTTCGGCGACGGCAGACAAACCAGTAAACCCTCGTACAGTCGTACTCCCCTCCGCGTGGGAAACAACTGCCGAGTCTTCCCTGCCTCCGTGTCGTCCCCTTCATAGGCCTCACCGTCGTCCACATCCCTGGTGCTCTCGGCGCGGCGTGCTCAACGTGGTCAAGGAATGACTTCCATCGGACGTGGACTGTACGTGGAGAGGCTGACTGTCGGTGTCAAAACCGGCGGATCTCGGGTAGAGGGTCCCGAACTGTGCGTCTAGGCTGGATGGTAACAGGAGGCAAGGAACAGATGTTTTACCCAGGTTCAGGCCCTCTTGATGGAGGTAAAACCCTACGTCCTGCTTGATCAATATTGATGATATGGGTAGTACAAGAGTAGATCTACCACGAGATCAAGGAGGCTAAACCCTAGAAGCTAGCCTATGGCATGATTGTTGTATGATGAAGTTGTCCTACGGACTAAAACCCTTCGGTTTATATAGACACTGGAGAGGGTTAGGGTTACAGAAAGTCAGTTACAGTGGTAGGAGATCTCGAATATCCGCATCACCAAACTTGCCTTCCACGCCAAGGAAAGTCCCATACGGACACGGGACGAAGTCTTCAATCTTGTATCTTCATAGTCCCGGAGTCCGGCTGAAGGTCTAGTCCAGCTACCCGAACACCCCCTAATCCAGGACTCCCTCAGTAGCCCCTGAACCAGGCTTCAATGATGACGAGTCCGGCGCGTAGATTATCTTTGGCATTGCAAGGCGGGTTCCTCCTCCAAATTCTTCATAAAAATTTGTAAACACCAAGAGTAGTGTCCGGCTCTGCAAAATAAGTTTCCACGTATTGCCATCGAGAGAATAATATTAACACAAATTTAATCTGCTGACGTATTCCGCAGCGTGACATCACACTACGGCCAAGCCTTTATTCGAATCGTTTTCACTTTTCCACCTCAGCGTGTTTTGCGAGGCGGTTTCCTTGGCACGTCTTGTCAAAGCAGAGATCGTGTCCCCCATTTACGGGATTCTCATCAATACGGACGTGGGTAACGCAACCGCGCCATTTATCATGGCGCTTGAGAGGCAAGCGAGTTTTACTAGGCTGGTGGGGACGCATAGTCGCATCCGCCCATATAAGGGGATAAGGATCCACCTTTTTACCTACGCCTTCTTCCTCCTTTGCCTATCCATCTTCTGCGCACCCGAGCTCTAGCGCCCAAGCATGCACTTCCTACCTCAACCTTCTCCAACAATGTCCGGAGCGGGAGGCAAGTGGATGGTCTCCTCCGTCACGGAGGGCCATGTCAAAAGGCTAAGGAAGGCCAGATACTTGTCCAAAGACATCGCGCACCGGCTTCTTGAGGAGGGGCAGCTTCTCCCCACCCCAAGGCCCCATGAGAGGGTGGTATTTCTTCCCCACTTCCTCCGTGGACTGGGTTTTCCTCTCCACCCATTCGTCTGCGGGCTCATGTTCTACTATGGCCTAGATTTCCATGATCTGGCCCCGAACTTCATCCTCAATATCTCGGCGTTTATCGTCGTGTGCGAGGCTTTCCTCTGCATCCGTCCCCATTTCGGCCTCTGGCTCATGACCTTCAACGTCAAGCCAAAGGTGGTGCGCGGCAACCAGGCGGAGTGCGGAGGTGCCATGGTGGGCAAAATTGCCAACGTCCTATGGCTCGAGGGCTCCTTTGTGGAGACCTTGAAGGGGTGGCAGTCAGGGTGGTTTTACATCACCGAGCCACACGATCCAAAGTGGATGGCAGCCCCTGAGTTCTGATCCGGACCCCCTACGCGGCTCACGTCCTGGAAGGAGACGGGCTTGTCGTGGGGCGACGAAGAAGAGATGACCGGACTGCAAAAATGCATCCAGTCCCTGGTGAACAAGCAGGTCAAGCTTGTCAACGTAGTCCAGGGCATGCTCGTCCGCCAGATCCTTCCGTGTCAAGAACGGGACTTCAATTTGTGGGAGTTCAACCTGGCGCAACACCGAACTCTGAGCAGGATCTTCGACACGATGTACGAAGTTGTCTGGAGGGGGCTAACCAAAGGCGCAGAGGCTCCCACATCCGCCTCCGAAGACCGCGGATTCAGCTCGCAGCGTCCTGCTGGCGAGGTAAAATATTTTCATCTTTTACAGGATGTTAAATTTTCTTCATAGTTTGACTCTATGCGAGATCTAAACTCCCTCACCTTTGACAGGATTGGCAGGCGAAGTCCGGACTGATTAACTGTCCGGCTCCCTTGCCCGAAGACCCAGCCCCTGCTTTCTTAGTGAAGCTGCTGGTTCCGGCACCTTACATGGTGCCGGAGAAGAAGGCCAACAAGAAGAAGGCCATGGGGACTCGAAAGAGTTCCCGGCATATCATGGTGTCGGACTCATCGTCCGACGAGTCCGAGACGCACTCCTCCCGTTAAGACGAGGAGGAGGTAGAAGAGACCTCTCCCCCTCCAGCGGGGAGAGGAAAGAAGAGGAAGGCCGCCCCAGTAGGGGAGGCCGAAGGGTCCAAGAAGAGGCAAACCCCTCCGCCGGACTACGCCCCCGACGCCGACGAGGACGAAGAGGAGTGGCCGGACAGGGCCAAGCATCCGGCAAAATCGTAAGTGTTCGGATACCAGAGTAACTCATGATATTCCTTTTGTTTGCACAACTTTCCCTAATGTCAAATGTAATCATGCAGCCCGCCCAAGGACGGGCTCGACGAGTCGTCGAGCGGCTCCCTGGATTCATCGGACGTGAATTCAGTTCCGCCCACTGCCTCCCCCTGTGCTGCGGATGACGCCGAAGTGGCGTCGCGACAAGCTCCGGGGCAAGAGGAGGTGGTCCAGGAGGAGCCGCAAGGCGACCTCCTGGACTCCATCAGTAGAGGGGACAAGACCCCCCAGGGCTCCAAGCCCGGCTTTAAGCCGGACACCGCGCCAGAATCATCAACGGTTTTGGACCACGGCAGGCAAACTCCTGCCAAGAGGAGCAAGCCTATTGAGCCGGCGTCCTCCGTCCAACCGGAGGCGCCGGACAATCTGCTGGAGGTGCTTGAGGGCGCCTCCATCAACGAGGAGCACCGTACCATCATGAGTACGGTGGTCGAGAAGGTTCGGTCCGCCAAAAGCGGACTGATTGAAGCTTGTGCTAGCCTTCTAACAGGTTTCGAGGTAAGTAAAAAATATGTAAAAATATTACCGCATAGACAGTAGCCCCTGATGCTCTGTTTGGCGTTCCGAAAGAAAAGCCGAATAGAGGATCTATTAAATATCACAGGAGTCTAACTAAAAAGGAGTCAATATACGTATGCAGGCTTCGCTGCTGGCCACCGCCGCACTGACTGCGGAGGTGGGTGCCCTGAAGCAGGGCCTTGAGCGGACCGAGCAAGAGCTCGGCCTTGCCAAACGGCAGCTCGACGAGAAAGAAGGTAAGAGATACCTTATAGAAAAAATGCTTATAAGAAGACGCAATTGCAAAACATGATAGGAGTACACTGGTTATTGTAGGGGCCACAACTGAGGTGGCGACCCTCAAGCAGGCGCTGTCCGAGGCCGAGAAGAAAGCGGCCACGGAGCGCACCGAGCGGGAGAAATTTGAGGCGCAGGTCGGCGAGGTGCAGCAAGAGCTTCAGGCTCTCATGGAAAAACATGAGAGTTTGGAGCTCGACTCGAAGACGCAAGCGTCCGAGCTTGCTGCGGCCCTTAAAACTGCCAAATCTGCCAAGGCCGAAGCCCAGAAGGCCCTCCAGGAATTGGATGCGGTGAAAAAGATAGCGGCAGGTAAGGCATTCTCTATGCAAAGCAGACATATAAAAGTAAACTACTTGTTACTTACCCGAATCCGGAGCTCTCCAGGGGCATTCGCAGATCTTCCCCGCAGCGTATCCGATGCCGCCGCATTCTACCGAGCCAAGGAAGGCAGCTCGACGGAGAAGGTGTTCTGGTCTCAGTACGCTGAGGCCGGACACCCTATGCCCTTGAGCGACCAGCTGAAGCAGCTGGTCGAGCTCCACAAGGTGGCCGAACAAGCCCTGAAGGGCTTCATAGTTCGGCTGTCGCCTGGAGAGGCCCTGCCTGGGAGCTACTTCGGACTGGTGCGGCGGCTGGTGGAGGCTTGTCCAATACTCGAGGTCATCAAGCGCTCCGTCTGCATCGAAGGTGCCCGTAGGGCCCTTGCCCGTGCAAAGGTGCACTGGGGTAATCTGGACGGTGAGAAGCTTGTGAGGGACAGGCCGCCGCCGGGGAAGGAGCACCACAAGCCCGAGAACTATTACAAGGATGTTCTGGCTGGTGCCCTCCTTATGGCAGATGAATGTACCAAGGATGTAATTTTTGAATGAACTCGCTCGTGTTATCCTGTGCGCTGAAAACTTGTTCATATGCGCTAAGCAATGCTTGTTGAATTTAAAATATTACTTTCTGTGTGGCCATTTATCAAAAAATTGAGAGATGGCCAGTCGTCGGCTTCTGCCCCCAAGCCACTAGTGCTGGGGTGTTCGGGATAAACCTGAGCGCTCTTTTTCCCATGATTGGGTCCATTGAGGGAGACGCTCAGCACAACGAACAAGGCAATCGGACTGTAATGCTTGAACACTCTCACTTAGCCATAGAACTCTATAATTTTAAATTTCAGCGAAGCCCCTAGTATTCGGAAGACCGAGTTCGGGGCGCTATCCACGCCTTGGCCGGACAAAGCCGGTTCCTCGCTCGAAGCGACATAAGTCTTTAAGGACTCGAAAAACCTCTCGAACAGCGACCGGTCTCTCGCCTCATCATGACAGTCAGTTTTAGCTTTATCCACTGAGGTGCTCGGCCCAGCTCAACTGGGGCACAATCGCAGTGGTTCTCCTAGTGCTACCTTAGCCGATATAGCGGAACGTAAGGCACCAAAACATAGGAGCCGGGCAAACCCAACTATTGACCCAAATCATGATTCGAAGCCGATGCATATAGTGCTATAAGTTCGGGGTGCCGCACTTGTGAAAGTGTACGAACTTCTCACGCCATATTGATGGGTACTGAAGCCCCTAGCGTATTTTTGCCGTACCACGGTGTATGGATGCAACATGTTATTAATAAACATATATATAAAAATAGGATAATGCAAAAAATAGACAAAAAGCTATGCATTGTTTATAGAAAGGCTGCTATGAAAGCGGAACGATACAAATAGTATGGTAAGCAAAAGAAATTGGACTATTTAACATGTCCTTGCCATGGGCAGGCCGCAGGATTGTATTAAAAAACAGGTATGCTGCTTGCAATAGAGACCACCTGGAAGTTCCATAATGCGGCGTGGCTTGTCTGCGTTCCTGGATCTTGCATCGTTTGTGCGGCAGTTGAATTGCCAAACGGGTCGTCCTAAGTATGGAGTCATGAGAGTAAGAGAAAAAAAAGGAATCCGGCAGCCCCTGGTGCGGTTTAAGCCGTATTTCGGGCGTGCCGTGATAGTGCCCCTTCCCCTATGCCCATGGTATTTCAAGAGCGTAGTTATGTACACGAAGCACTGGTTTCGCTATATCGCGAAGGGTAGGGTTGGGGCCGCATTGCTACGCTAGCTCGGAACGTGCCAGGCGGTCTTGTTGTAGGGTACTCCGGGCGCGCTTGACAGTGTCCGGCTTTTTGAAGGCCGAACTATAGAACTGCCTAGATAGGCTGCTTTGTACTTCTGCTGCGAGCGCTGCCGTGTGCTCCTCCGTTCGGAGGGAGCGCTTAGTGTTCCCATTGACCGTGATTACTCCTATAGGGCCTGGCATCTTGAGCTTGAGGTATGCATAGTGCGGTACCGCGTTGAATTTTGCGAATGCGGTTCACCTGAGCAGTGCGTGATAGCCACTATGGAACGGGACTATGTCGAAGATTAACTCCTCGCTTCGGAAGTTATCCGGAGATCCGAAGACCACTTCCAGTGTGACTGAGCCTGTACAGTTGGCTTCTACACCTGGTATGATGACTTTAAAGGTCGTTTTGGTGGGCTTGATCCTTGAGGAATCTATGCCCATTTTTCGCACTGTATCCTGGTAAAGCAGGTTCAGGCTGCTGCCGCCGTCCATGAGGACTCTTGTGAGATGAAATCCGTTAATGATTAGGTCTAGAACCAATGCGGTGAAGCCGCCGTGACGGATGCTAGTGGGGTGGTCCCTTCGATCAAAGGTGATCGGGCAGGAGGACCATGGGTTGAACTTTGGGGCGACTAGCTCTATCGCATATACGTCCCATAACGCACGCTTCCGCTCCCTCTTGGGGATGTGGGTTGCGTATATCATGTTCACCGTCCGCACTTGCGGGGAAATCCCTTCTGTCCACTGTTGTTCTGCGGCCTGGGCTCCTCCTCGTCGTCGCTATGCAGCCCCTTGTCTTTGTATTCGGCTCTTAACTTGCCTGCCTGCTTGAACACCCAACAATCCCTGTTGGTGTGATTGGCTGTCTTTTCGGGGGTGCCATGTATTTGGCACAAGCGGTCGAGTATTCAGTCCAAACTGGACGGGCCCTCAGTATTTCTTTTGAATGGCTTTTTCCGTTGACCGGATTTGTAGCCTCGGAATCCGGCATTAACTGTCGCGTCCTCGTTGCTGTCGCTGTTAACGCGGCGCTTTTGTTTGTTCCGACGCGACCTGTCACTTTTGTCCTTGGTATTCGGATTACCAGGGTTCTTGGTTAAGTTGTTGTTGCGAGCTAGCCAGCTGTGTTCTCCCGCGCAAAAGCGGGTCATGAGTGTCGTGAGGGCTGCCATAGATTTTGGCTTTTCCTGTCCCAGGTGCCGGGCAAGCCACTCATCACGGATATTATGCTTGAAGGCTGCTAAGGCTTCTGCGTCCGGACAGTCGACTATCTGGTTTTTCTTTGTTAGGAACCATGTCCAGAATTGCCTGGCCGATTCCTCTGGCTGCTGAATTATGTGGCTTAGGTCATCGGCGTCCGGTGGTCGCACATAAGTGCCCTGGAATTTATCAAGGAATGCGGCTTCCAGGTCCTCCCAAGAACCGACTGAGTCTGCTGGCAAGCTGTTAAGCCAATGCCGGGCCGGTCCCTTAAGTTTGAGTGGGAGGTATTTGATGGCGTGTAGATCATCACCGTGGGCCATGTGGATATGAAGGAGATAATCCTCGATCCATACCGCAGGATCTGTTGTGCCATCGTATGATTCGATGTTTATAGGTTTGAAGCCCTCAGGGATTTTATGATCCATTACTTCATCTGTGAAGCATAGTGGGTGTGCGGCGCCTCTGTATTGGGCTATATCACGACGCAACTCGAAGGAGCTTTCTCTGTTGAGTTCGGCCCGGCCGGATTTATTGCATCCGGAGTGACGATCACCGTCATGTGCTGTGGGGCGCCTGCGCGATCCGTAGATCGATCTTGTTTGCCTTGCCTTGTCCTCTAGTATGTCGTGCAGGTCGGGCGCATTTTCCCGTGCCTTAGTATGCTTAGCGTGGCATCGGGGCATGGCTTGAGTGGAGGGCCAAGAGGCCTCCCTATCGCGGCCACGAGGTGACCGGTCGGGGTAGGTTCTTCCTCCTCTAGTCGGGGTAGCAGCCTGCACTTTGGGTAACTCTTGGAGGGGCGTTCGAGTTCATACTCTTCGGCCGCAAGGACTTCAGTCCATCTGTCAGCTAGCAAATCCTGATCAGCTCTAAGCTGTTGCTGCTTTTTCTTGAGGCTGCTTGTCATGGCCATAAGCCTATGTTTAAAACGCTCTTGTTCGGCGAGATCCTCTGGCACGATGAACTCGTCGTTGTCGAGGCTTGCCTCGTCTTCGGAGGGAGGCGTATAATTATCGTCCTCAACCTCTTGGTCCGCCGCCCTCTCGTGAGGGCTGGCTTCTCTGTCCTCCTGTGCTGAATCTTGCTGGAGGTGGTGTTCTTCGGCGTTATCCGGAGTAGTATTATCTCCCGTGCCGGAATCACCATTTTTCCTTTGGCAGGATTTAGAGTGGTGCCGCTGACGCTGGCGCTTGGCCTGTTTCTTAGAGTTATCGTCCCCCGCTGTTCCATCGCCATCTCCATCCTTTGGAGTGTCCACCATATATATGTCATATGACGAGGTGGCCGTCTAGCGCCCTACAGGTGCTGGTTCTTGTTCGTCTCCTGCATCGTCGTCCATGCCGTCGATGTCTTCGGAGTCGAAATCAAGCATGTCAGTTAAGTCGTCGACAGTGCCTACGAAGTGGGTGGTGGGTTGGTTTTGAATTTCTTCATCATCCGTATCCCAACCTTGCTGACCGTAGTCCGGCCAGGGCTCTCCTGATAAAGAGAGAGACTTTAGAGAATTCAGGATGTCGCCGAAGGGCGAGTGCTGAAAGATGTCCACGGCGGTGAACTCCATTATCGGCGCCCAATCGGATTCGGTCGGCAGGGGCGCGGGGGGCTCGGAGTTCAGAGAGGAATCCAGCTCTTCGGAGTCATGGGTCGTGCGGAGTGCAGGGCTGGAGTTCGGCTCGATCGCCTCTGAGATTGCAGCCCCTGAGGCAGCGTCCAACCGTTGATCCTCGATCGGCGCAGTAGGCTCTGAATCAATGGTCGGAACCGATGCGTGTGCGGCCTCCAAGGTGCTGTTCGGCGGCAGAGCTATATCATGCCCATCGAGACAGTGCGGAGTGCTTGGCTGTGGCTCGAATCCGTCAAAAATCAAGTCCCCGCGGATGTCAGCCGTGTAGTTTAGGCTTCCAAACCAGACCTGATGGCCAGGGGCGTAGCTTTCAATCTGCTCAAGGTGGCCAAGCGAATTGGCCCGCAGTGCGAAGACGCCGAAGACGAAGATCTGTCCGGGGAGAAAAGTCTCACCATGGACTGCATAGTTGTTGATGATCGAAGGAGCCATCGGGCTTAAAAGCGACGACACAGAGGAACTCTCAATGAAAGCACCAATGTCGGTGTCAAAATCGGCGGATCTCGGGTAGGGGGTCCCGAACTGTGCGTCTAGGCCGGATGGTAACAGGAGGCAAGGAACACGATGTTTTACCCAGGTTCGGGCCCTCTTGATGGAGGTAAAACCCTACGTCCTGCTTGATTAATATTGATGATATGGGTAGTACAAGAGTAGATCTACCACGAGATCAAGGAGGCTAAACCCTAGAAGCTAGCCTATGGTATGATTGTTGTATGATGAAGTTGTCCTACGGACTAAAACCCTCCGATTTATATAGACACCGGAGAGGGTTAGGGTTACACAAAGTCGGTTACAATGGTAGGAGATATTGAATATCCGCATCGCCAAGCTTGCCTTCCACGTCAAGGAAAGTCCCATCCGGACACGGGACGAAGTCTTCAATCTTGTATCTTCATAGTCCTGGAGTCCGGCTGAAGGTATAGTCCGGCTACCCGAACACCCCATAATCCAGGACTCCCTGACTGACAGCTGGGTCCATGGCCGCAGCAAGGAAGTGCCTCCTTATTACGCGGAAAATAATGATTCCTCCACCTGACATCTGGGACCCACCGGACGGGCCACTGTCTTTCGCCAAAAAAACATTTCCCCCTGACTGCTGGGACCCACCAGCTACATCTTCGCACGCAAGGAAGTGCGTCCGGGCAAAAAAACGATTCACCCCCTGACTGTTGGGACCCACCAGCTACATCTTCGCAGGCAAGGAAGTGCCTGACAGTCGGGACCCACCTGGTCAAAGCGTACGTAGCGTTCTCATTCTGGTCGCGAACGTGTACGTACATACTGGTCGATGTAGAGGCATGCACGTGTCGTAGTAGAGGCGCGCACGTGTCGTAGTAGAGGCACGCACGTAGCATGTACACGTATGTATAGCGGCCAGGGTGCAAGAAAGAAAATACGGCCACGTATGTGTACATATGGGCAGGGTCTCGAACGCCTACTCGCGCATACATACGGCCAAGGCTCGTGTACATGGCTGGGTCGGAACGGAGAAACAGCCTCGTCGTCATGTTCATGGTGAGGCAACGGAATGGGTCGTGTTCATGGGGAGGCAATGAAATGCGTCGTGTTCATGGGGAGGCAACAGAATGCGTCATGTTCATCGGGAGGGCTTGGACGGAACAGGCGATGGAAACGAGGCCTGGCGTACCGCAGAACGGAGGAAACGGCCTTGTGTTTGACCGGCCACATTTGAAACGGGATCCAGTTCATCGGGAGGGGTCTGGCGTACTGCAAAACGGAGGAAACAGACCTCCTACGGTCGAAACGGGGGTCCTGTTGATTGGGAGGGCTGTGGCGTACTGCAAAACGGACAAAACGGACTTGTGTTGGAGCGCTACGGTCGAAACGGGGTCCTGTTCATGGAGAGGGGTGTGGTGTACCGCAAAACGGGACTCCACGAGATTCTGTTCATCTCCACCGTCGACCTCCTCCAGCCTCCACGGGCTCCTGTTCATCCAGCCTCCACGGGCTCCTGTTCATCCAGCGTCCATTGCGCGCTACTCCACCGGCTACTGTTCAACCACCCCTCCAACATCTACTGTTCATCCAGCCCTCCACACCACGGGGTCCTGTTCAACCACCCCTCCACGGGCACCCCTCCACCTTCTACTGTTCATCCAGCCCTCCACACCACGGGGTCCTGTTCATCCACCCTCCACAGGCACCCCTCCACTGTCTATTGTTTATCCAGCCCTCCACCACACCACAGGGTCCTGTTCATCCAGAGGCAGCGCCACCGCTCACTATTCATCCAACCCCCCCCCCCGCAATGCTCACTGTTCATCCCATCGATCGGCTTCAGTTAGCAGCAGTAGCGAAGGAATCGCTCGATCGGGTTCAGCTAACAGCCATCGATTGATCGCTCGGGTTCAGTAACGCGTAGCCTGCAGTGCAATCGCTCAGGTTCAGTTAGAGCCCAACGCCTCGCTCGGGTTCAGTTAGAGCCAACGCCTCACACACACGCGCGTACGTGTACGAGAGAAACGCGCATCGCTCGGCCCCCGACCTCCCACCATAACCGGGAACTCTCCGAAATTTTCCTCCCCCTCGCTTATACCACGGTTTTTTCTGTCATGGACGGCCCAAAGAATGCCATGCAGCTACGTCTCAGGACCACCCAGGATGAAAAGCCCATTTTCTGTCAAGATTTTTTTTCATAGAAGTAGGAGCCCACCACATCTATGATGATACCGGGTTTTGTCACAATTATCGTCATAGAAGTGTCATATGTATGACAGAAAAAAAATTCGTTCGGCCCAAAATGACATGGATGTGTCTTTTTTTGGTAGTGTGTGCCTCTCTCAGAAGCCGGAGTGTGAACCCCAAAGGGATTTTCCTCTCCTTCCTCCATGGCAACCTCTTCAGCTTCTTCTCTCCTTAGATCTTCCTGAACCAACCATGCGACTTCTTCTCCGTTGTTGGAAGATGAGGAAGACTTGATGCTGGCCTAGCTGAATCTATCAGAAAACAACAAGGAAAATAAAACCGAATATTTCTCCGTGATACGGTGGTCAATAGGTTTGGGGGTATATAAAGATTTTTTATCTTGGGAAACAAGCAAACGGAAGAAAAATGGAGTCCGAAAGGTACCCGAGGTGGTCACAACCCACCTGGGCACGCCTGGCAAGCCAGGCACGCCCTGGTGTCTTGTGCCCACCAGGGTGACCTTCCTGGTTGTTTCTTATTTTCCTAATTTTTCTTATATTCCAAAACAGTTAGAAAATATTTTTGTGGATTTTTCAGAGTCCGTGTACTTAGCATATCACATATCTCCTCTTTTTCATGATTCTAGAGTGTTTCGGAAGGTCTCTTTTATGTGTTCTTCCGGTGTCATAGCTAGGATAATATTTCTTTTGACATTAATGGGCGTACCTGTGATATAATGTTTTATTCATTGGCCATTAACAACCTTCGGGTTATTACCTTCGGCATTATTTATTTTGATAGCTCTAGACCGATAAACCTCCTCGATAACATAGGGTCCTTCCCATTTAGAGAGGAGTTTTCTTGCAAAGAATCTGAAATGGGAGTTGTACAAAAGAACATATTCTCCAACTTTGAACTCACGCTTTTGGATTCTTTTATCATGCCATCTTTTAAATTTTTCTTTAAATAACTTGGCATTTTCATAAGCATGGGTTCTCCATTCATCTAATGAGCTAATATCAAATAACCCCTTTTCATCGGGAAGTTTAAAATCATAGTTGAGTTCTTTAATTACCCAATAAGCTTTACATTCTAACTCAAGAGGCAAATCACAAGATTTTCCATAAACCATTTTATAAGGAGGCATACCCATAGGATTTTTATATGCTGTTCTATAATCCCAAAGTGCATCATCTAATTTCTTGGACCAATTCTTCCGGGACCTATTGACTGTCTTTTGCAAAATTAATTTTATTTCTCTATTGCTAAGTTCAACTTGACCACTAGACTGAGGATGATAAGGTGATGCAATTCTATGGTTAACATCATACTTGGCAAGCATTTTACGGAAAGCAACATGAATAAAGTATGAACCACCATCAGTCATTAAATATCTATGGACTCCAAACCTTGGGAAAATAACTAAGCATTTCAATAGAGGTGTTGTGATCAGCACTACTAGTTGGAATAGCTTCTACCCACTTAGTAACATAATCAACAACAACCAAAATATGTGTATACCCGTTAGAGGAAGGAAAAGGTCCCATGTAATCAAAACCCCAAACATCAAATGGTTCAATAGCAAGTGAATAATTCATATGCATTTCTTGACGCTTACCGATATTACCTATTCTTTGAAATTCATTACAAGATAAGACGAACTTACGATCATCCTTGAAAAGGGTAGGCCAATAAAATCCAGACTTCAATACCTTGTGAGCAGTTCTGCCTCCCGCATGATGCCCTCCGTAAGCTTCAGAGTGACATTACTGCATGATTTGTCCATGTTCATGCTCAGGTACACAACGTCTAATAATACCATCTACTCCTTCTTTATAAAGATGTGGGTCATCCCAAAAGTAATGTCTTAAATCATAGAAGAAATTTTTCTTTTGTTGGTATGTAAAGCTAGGTGGTAAATATTTAGAAATAATGTAATTATCATAGTTAGCATACCAAGGAGTGTTATGAGAAAAATTTATTGCAGCTAACTGCTTATCAAGAAAACTACCATTAATATGTAGTGGGTCATCAAGGACATTCTCCAACCTAGACAAGTTATCACCTACGGGGGTCTCTGCTCCCTTCCTATCAGTGATATGTAAATCAAATTCTTGTAGCAAGAGAACCCATCGAATAAGCCTAGGTTGAGCATCTTTCTTTTCCATAAGATATTTAATAGCACTATGGTCGGTGTGAACAATTACTTTTGAATCAACAATGTAAGATCTAAATTTATCACAAGCAAACACCATTGCTAATTTTTTTTTCAATAGTAGCATAATTTCTTTGAGCATTGTCTAGAGTTTTACCAGCGTAATGAATAATATTTAGTTTCTTATCAACCCTTTGTCCTAGAACAACACCAACAGCATAATCACTAGCATCACACATAATTTCAAAAGGCAAGTTTCTTGAGGTGGTTGAACAAGAGGTGCAGAAATTAAGGCTTTCTTGAGTGTTTCAAAGACTTTTAAACAATCATCATCAAAAACAAAAGGAACATCCTTTTGCAAAAGATTTGTAAGAGGCCTAGAAATTTTAGAAAAGTCTTTGATAAATCTCCTTAGAAACCAGCATGACATAAGAAACTACGAATACCTTTGATATCTTTAGGACATGGCATTTTCTCAATTACATCAACCTTAGCTTTGTCCACCTCAATACCTCTTTCAGAAATTTTATGGCCCAAAATGACACCTTCATTAACCATAAAGTGTCACTTCTCCCAATTCAAGACAAGATTTGTTTGCTCGCATCTCTGCAAAACTCGATCAAGATTGCATAAACAATCATCAAAAGACTTCCCATAAATGGAGAAGTCATCCATCAAAACTTCAACAATCTTTTCACAAAAGTCAGAGAATATAGCAGTCATACATCTTTGAAAGGTAGCAGGTGCATTGCATAAACCAAAAGGCATACGTCTATAAGCATAAGTTCCAAAGGGACAAGTGAACGTGGTCTTTTCTTGATCAGGTTGAGAAACAGGTATTTGTGAAAGACCAGAGTATCCATCAAGGAAGCAAAAATGTGTGAGCTTAGATAATCTTTCGAGCATTTGATCAATAAAAAGGCAGGGGGTAATGATCTTTTCTAGTTCCTTTGTTTAATTTTCTAAAATACATTACCATTCTATAGCCTGTAACAATTCTCTATCGAATAAGTTCATTCTTATCATTAGGAACAACAGTAATACCTCCTTTCTTAGGGACACAATGAACATGACTTACCCATCTACTATCAGGTATAGAATAGATTATACCTGCTTCCAGAAGTTTTAATATTTCCGTTCTTACCACTTCCTTCATCTTCGGATTTAACCGACGTTGGTGATCAACAACGGGATTAGCATCAGGTTCCATATTAATCTTGTGCTGGCATAGAGTGGGACTAATGACTTTAAATCATCAAGAGTATATACAATGGCACCTTGGTGCTTCCTTAGAACTTTCAATAATCTTTCTTCTTCATGTTCTAAAAGGTTAGCACTAATAATAAACAGGATATATCATCTTCTCATCAAGATAAGCATATTTCGAGGTGTCTGGCAATTGTTTTAATTCAAACACAGGATCACTTTTAGGTGGAGAAGGACCTCCTAGATTTTTAATAGGTAAATTGTGTTTAAGTAGAGGACGTTGTTCAAAGAAAATCTTATCTATTTCATTTCTTTCATACATATGAAAATCATTTTCATGGTCTAGCATATATTGTTCTAGATGATCAGTAGGAGGCATAGCAATAGAAGCAAGACCAATTATTTCATCCTTACTAGGCAATTCTTTTTTACGAGGTTTTGTACTAAACTAGGAAATATTAAACTCATGAGACTCATCACCAAAGCTAACACCGACAATTTGTTTCTCACAATCTATTTTAGCATTAACGGTGTACAAGAAAGGTCTACCAAAGATAATGGAACAAGAAAATCAATAGGATATTTCATTTTACCACACAAGACTTCAACATCTCTAACAATCCCAATTGGTGATATAGTATCTCTATTAGCAAGTTTAATAGTAACACCTATGTCTTCTATCTCTGAGGGTGCTATGCCATTAATAATTTCTTGATATAAGGAAAAACGAATAACACTCACGCTAGCACCTATGTCGCACAAACCATGATAACAGTGATCTACTATTTTAACTGAGATAGCGGGCATGCCAACAAAAGGTATATGTTTATCCTTTTTATCGGGTTTGGCAATTCTAGCAGCTTCTTCACAGAAGTAAATAACATGCCCATCTATATTTTCTTCTAGGAGATCCTTGTCCATAGCAACACTAGGTTATACTTCGATTTGTTCATTAGGTTTAGGTTTTCTAATATAACTTTTGACCATAGTTGATACTTTAGCATGTTCCTTGATCCTAATAGGGAAAGGTGGTTTCTCAATATAAGCAATAGGAACAACTAGATCAACATTATAAATAATAGTTTCCTCTTTAGCTAGTATCGGTTCTTTAATTTCTTCTTTAATAGGTGGGTGGTATTTAAAGTACTTCTCCTTAGGGATATCAACATGATGATTCACAAAAGGAGGCTACTATCTCAGAATCAAGTCCATATTTAGTGCTAAACTTTTGAAAAGCATCGGTATTCATAAAAGATTTAACACAATCAACCTTGAGCTTAATACCCGACTATTTACCTTCTCGAGTTCCTAATCTTCAGATTTGCGTTTAATTCTTTCCAAAAGATCCCACCGGAATTCAATAGTCTTCTTCATAAAAGAACCAGCACGAGAAGTACCAAGCATGGATCGATCATTATGAGAAAGTCGAGCATAATTTTTTTGGATAATAATTTCTCTTGAGAGATCATGATTGGGGCATGAATATAACATTGACTTAAGCCTCCCCCAAGCTAGAGAGATACTTTCTCCTTCACAGGTCCAAAACTTATATATGTAGTTCCGATCACGATGAACTAGATGCATAGGATAATTTTTTTGTGAAACTCCAATTTCAATTGATTCCAATTAGAAGATCCAATATCATCGCATAGCCTATACCATGCCAATGCTTTTCCCTTCAAAGATAAATGGAAAACCTTCTTCTTAACTTCATCTCTGGGTAAACCTACAAGCTTAAACAATCCATAAATTTCTTCCACATATATCAAGTGCATATAAGGATGTTCGGTTCCATCTCCTACATAAGGATTAGCTAGAAGTTGTTCTATCATACCGGAAGGAATTACATATTCAATATTTTCAGTAGGTGCAGTAGGTTGAGGGGTAACTAATTGCGGTACCGGTCGAGGTGAAGATACCCCAAACAACCCCTCAAGGGATTGTTTTCCATAGTAACAAGTCACAGTAAATTTCAGCAAGTAGTAATAATTTTTCCTTACCAAGAGCGCTTCACTCCCCGGCAACGATGCCAGAAAACAGCCTTCATGACCCACAAGTATATGGGGTCAATTGTAGCCTTTTTGATAAGTAAGAGTGTCGAAACTAACGAGGAGCAGAAGGAAATGACAAGTGGTTTTCAACAAGGTAATGTCTGCAAATGCTGAAATTGTAAGTAACAGAGTAGTTTGATAGCAAGATAATTTGTAACGAGCAAGTAATGATAGTAGTAGCAAAAGTGCAGCAAGGTAGCCCAATCATTTTGAGAGGATAGGCCAAAATGGTCTCTTATAATAAGCAAAGTGTTCTTGAGGGTACACGGGATTTTCATCAAGTCACTTTCATCATGTTGATTTGATTTGTGCTCGCTACTTCGATAATTTGATATGTGGGTGGACCAGTGCTTAGGTGTTGTTCTTACTTGAACAAACCTCCTACTTATGATTAAACCCCTAGCAAGCATCCGCAACTACGAGAAAATTATTAAGAATAAATTCTAACCATAGCTTTAAACTTTTGGGTCCTAGCGGTCCCTTACGGAATAGCGCATAAACTAGGGTTTAAGCTTCTGTCACTCTCGCAACCCATCATCTAATAACTACTCCACAATGCATTTCCTTAGGCCCAAATATGGTGTGAAGCGTCATGTAGTCGACATTCACATGACACCACTAAGGGAATCAAAACTAACATACTATCAAAATATCAAACACATATCAAGTTCACATGATTACTTGCAACTTGATTTCTCTCGTGACCTCAAGAACAAAATTAACTACTCGTGATAAACATGCTCAAGATCAGAGGGGTAATAAATATCATAATGGATCTGAACATATAATCTTCCACCAAATAAACCATATAGTAATCAACTACAAGATGTAATCAACACTATAGTCACCCACAAGCACGAATCTATAGTTCCGGTACAAAGATTGAACACAAGAGATGAACTAGGGTTTGAGAGGAGATGGTGCTGTTGAAGATGTTGATGGAGATTGCCATCCCCAAGATGGGAGAGTTGTTGGTGATGATGATAACGATGATTTCCCCCTCTGGGAGGGAAGTTCCCCCGGCGGAACTGCTTCGTCGGAGGGCAAAAGTGTTCCTACCCAAATTCCACCTTGAGACGGCGGCGCTCCACCCCAAAAGTCCTATCCTTATTTTTTCTAGGTCAAAATTACTTATATACCAGAAGATGGGCACCGGAGGTGGGCTGGGCTGACCACAACCCACCAGGGCGCACTTGGGCGGATCAGGCGCGCCCTATTGTCTTGTGCTCACTAGGTGGCCCGCTCCGGTGGTTATTTGCTCTAGTACTTCTTATTTATTCCATAAAAATCCTCGTGTGTTTTAGCTCATTTGGAGTTGTGCAGAATAGGTAGCGTGACGTAGCTTATTCAGGTCCAGATTTCCAAATGCCGGAATTCTCCCTGTTTGTTTGTACCTTGCATATTATGAGAGAAAAGGCATTAGAATTACTCCAAAAAGCATTTTTACGGATAAAAACATTAGAACTAACAGTAGGTAAATATGATGCAAAATGGACGTATCATAGCTTTCTTTAGTGTTGATATCCTGAAAGCAATGATTGTTTATTGGGATGCCTAAGTATTGATGTCTTTATGTCAAATTATAGACTATTGCTTCGAATCACTTATGTCTTAATATTCATGCCATGATTAGATATATGATCAAGTTTGTTCTAGGTAGCATTCCACATCAAAAATTATCTTTTTTATCATTTATCTACTTGAGGCCAAGCAGGAATTAAGCTTGGGGATGCTGACACGTCTCAGTCGTACCTATAATTTTTTATTGTTTCATGCCAATATTATACAACTTTCACATATTTTTGGCAACATTTTATATGATTTATTGGAATAACCTATTGATCCAGTGCCCAGTGCCAGTTCCTGTTTGCTGCATGTTTTTTGTTTTGCAGAAAATCCATATCAAACGAAGTCCAAACACGATAAAAATTTACGCAGAATTATTTTGGAGTATATGTGATTTTTGGGACTTGGAATCAACGCAAACGGAGGCCCACAGTGCCCACAAGACACCAGGGCGCGCCTTGGTGGGTTGTGCTCTCCTCGGATGTCGGTGGGGTCTCTACTTCGGGTGCAAGGAAGCCTATATCCAGAAAAAAAATAGTGTTAAAATCTCAGCACAATCAGAGTTACGGATCTACGGGAATATAAGAAATGGTTTTCGACCAGATCTGGGGAACGCGAAACAGAAGAGAACAGAGAGGGAGATCCAATCTCGGAGGGGCCCCCGCCCTCTGCCGCCATGGAGGCCATGGACCAGAGGGGGAAATCACCTCCCATCTAGGGGGTGGGGCAAGGAAGAATAAGAAGGAGGAGGGGGGCTCTCTCCCCCTCTATCTCGGTGGCTCCGAAGTGCCACCGAGGCAAGGATCGAGTCAACGATCTACATCAACAATCTTGCTACCGTCAACACCAACTCTCCCCCCTATATGATGCGGTGTAACACCCCTTCTCCCCACTGCAATCTCTACTTAAACATGGTGCTGAACTCCATACATTATTTCCCAATGATCTATGGTTATCCTGTGCTATTTGAGTAGATCCGTTTTGTCCTGTGGGTTAATCATGATCTTGGTTGGTATGATTGTATATTTTATTTATGGTGCTATCCTACGGTGTCGTCCATCTCACAAAATGTGGGGGATCCTCGTTGTAGGGTGTTGCACTATGTCCATGGTTCGCTTATGGTGGGTTGCGAGAGTGACATAAGCTTAAACCTGAGTAAGTGGGTTATGGCATATGGGAGTAAAGAGGACTTGATACTTAATGCTATGGTTGGGTTCCACGACCTTAATTATCTTTAGTAGTTGTCGATGCTTGCTGCTAGAGTTCCAATCATAAGTCCATATGATCCAAGTAGACAAAGTATGTTAGCTCATGCCTCTCCCTCATGTAAAATTGCAAGAATGATTACCGGTACTTGTTATTGATTGCCTAGGGACAAATGACTTTCTTGTTGATAAAATCTATCTACTTTTTTACCTTGCAATTTATTCGTAGTTTTATTCTCGCACAGTACTCATAGTTTTATTCTTGCAAAATAGTTTCATACTTGTTTTAGGTAAAGCAAACGTCAAGTGTGCGTAGAATTGTATCGGTGGTCGATAGAACTTGAGGGAATAATTGTTCTACCTTTAGCTCCTCATTGGGTTCGACACTCTTATTTATCTAAGAAGGCTACAAACGATCCGCTATACTTGTGGGTTATCACCATGGCTTTAGGAGCTTCTTCAAATGAGTCAATCTCTTCTTGAAGCTTATCCTTGCCTTTTAGCTTGCGGTCTTGTGGTGGAAGATCATCTTGAGCTTGTGTTCCCTTGAAATAAGTGGGGTCATATGTCTCTTCTTGAGGAATGAACTTTGTCTTGGGGTATTGATCTTCTTCCCACTCAACTCCATTGGCATTTAACTTTCATTCAAAACCAACACTTTGGTTCTTCCGGTGCCTTCCTTGCTTGCGTACAATTTCCTCAAATTGCTTACTCTCGGCAAGGCTCTTGTAAATACCTTTCTCTATAATTCCCTTCAATAAGTTCTTTTCTTAATCAAGCGTAACTTGGCTAAGAGAATCATTAGTGGAATCAAGAGAACTACTAGAAGCAACAATATTGGATTTAACATGGTTATTCTTACTACTAGAGGAAGAATCTTTCTTGCTCTTGTTGCTAGATTTTACCTGTGGCATATAAGTAGACAAGAGGAGACGCTTGGCAAGATAATAAGAACTCTTCCTTCGAAGATCATCATTGATAGCTTTTAGAAACTCATGCTCTTGCTATAAACTTAGCTTCTCGAAGTGTAGCTTCTCATGAGTCCTTAGGAGCTCCCTATGATCCTCTAGAGTTGTTTCATGAGCTGACTTAAGAGTGTTTAGTTCTTTAGTTAGACGCTCAATCTCCTTCTTATCATTGTCATTCATTTCATCTTGATTAGCATGATTAATAGCAAGTTCATGATAGTTTTCATCACTAGTGTTTTCAAAAAGTAAATCATCATCACCTAGCAAATCATCTTCATCACTATTGAAATCATCGTAATCGGGGTGTGATACCTTAGGGTCTTTAGCCATGAAGCATCTTCCAATTCCTTTATTTGGTGAGTCACATATGCCATAGGAGTTGGATGACACAAGTGCAAGACCAGCAACACTTTCATCTTGAATATAGTCGGAGTCAGAGTTATAGCTTCTCTCGGAGTAGTTGTCGGAGTCGGAACCGGATACACATTCACCAATGTGAGCTTGATGTCTTCAAGTTGTGTAGCTCTTTGATGACTTGTCCTTCCTTTATGAATCCTTGCTTCTATGAGAGGGCCTTCGTTCATAATGATCATCTCTACTCCTTCCCTCTCTTGGAGGTGATTCATCTCTTCTACCCCTCCTTTTTGGCGAATCTTCTCTTTTCTTGCAGGGAGCTGTACACTCATTGGAGTAGTGTCCGGGTCTTCCACAATTGTAGGAATTACGATCACGACTAGAAGATCTTTTGTCATTGTAGGACCTTTACTTGGAGCTTCTCTATTTGCTTCTATTCTTTTAGAACTTGTTGAAGGTATTTACCGTTAAGCTCAATTCCTCATTCGATACTTGCTTCTCACTTGATGTTCTAGGAGCATCACTTGAAGCTTTGTAAGTACCCCTTGACTTGTTGTGGAGCTCTTCCTTATCCTTGAGTGACATCTCATGCGAAACAATTCTACCAATGACTTCCATGGGCTTGAGATCTTTCTAATTGGGCATCATTTGGATGAAGGTGCACATGGTAACATATTTTCCATTCAAGGCTCTTAGGATCTTCTTGATGATGAATTTGTCGGTCATCTCTTCACTTCCTAAGCCGACAATCTCATTTGTGATGAGAGCAAGCCTAGAGTACATTTCAGTGACTCCTTCACGATCCTTCTTGAACTTGTCAAGTTGACTTTGAAGCACATCCAACTTGGATTCCTTGACGGACTCGGTACCTTTGTGCATATCAACCAAAGTGTTGGTGTTCTGGGAACGGGGGACCCCAGACTTGCATGCCTGCGGGCCGCGGCATGGCTGCTCTAGCGGCCCCGTATGGCCCATCTTCACCATCAAACACCCAAGACCCTCGCGAAGGGCCAAGCCTTGTGAGGCGGACGACGCAAGACCTCCTCAGGGGAGGCCTCACCAGGCTGGCTCGCGAGGAGCGGAGAGATCAAGGCAAGGCGAACCTCGCAAGGTTCCAATGATGTAAGCCATGACGATCAAAGCCAGGCGGACACCAGCAAGAGCAGTGTCCTTGCTTCCTCTTTGGTACGAAGGAGTCGAGCGCAGGCGAGGAGTTCCAAGGCATTATGCAAAGGTTTCCATATCGGTGCAACAAGACCGAGATCAGCAGGACGACAGGATGGTGGTCACTATGGAGCCCAAGACGGCGTCACCACCAGAGCCTTTGGCAGGCGAAGACTACTTTTGTCAGGATAACTTGTACTAGTTGTCTCCCTTTGGATTTGGCCATTGTGGGATCCCTTCTCGCTCAATATTTGGTAAGAGGACCAAGGCCGCTATAAATAGGACTAGCCACCATAGAAAGAGGAAACGGGTGAAGGAGAGGATCCAGATCATCCTCAAACACACAAGCTCACTAAGCACAAGAACACCTCTACTCAGGAGGTTGTTCTTCCCTTGTAACTGTTCATCCACATCCCAAGAGGCAATCCACCACACCACACTGGAGTAGGGTATTACACCACAACAGTGGACCGAACCCGTATAAATCTTGTGTCCAGTGTTCTTCGGGTCCGTCGAAGCTAGGCCATGAGATCGTTGAGTGTGCGAGCTAGAGAGGGGGGAGATATTCGTGCGCACCCCAGTGTTTGAACCTCAAGGGTTTTGCCGGAACCCGAAATCCAACATTTGGCGCGCCAGGTAGGGGTGCGTCGAAGCCTTCTTCTTCGTCGATCCACGGTTAGTCGCTCCACCAAACTCATTTGTCGGATCACGGGTTCTGGCAGACCCTTAAGGTACGAACACTGGGGTGCGCGTGACGGTTTTCTCCCTATCAATCCACGCCCTAGCTCTCTAAGATCTTGCGGACGAACTCGACGAACTCACAACACAAAAAGACACAAGATTTATACTGGTTCGGGCCACCGTTGTGGTGTAATACCCTACTCTAGTGTGGTGGTGGTGGATTGCCTCTTGGGCTGATGATGAACAGTACAAGGGGAAGAACAGCCTCCTGAGGTTGAGGTGTTCTTGTGCTTGCTGAACTTGTGTGGGAAGGATTCCTCTCGATCTGATCTTGACTCGATCCCCCTCTATTGTGGTGGCTAGTTCTACTTATATAGGCCCTGGTCCTCTCCACAAATATTGACTGGGATGGGAGCCAACAACGGCTGATTCGAAAAGGGGACAGCTAGTACAGGCTATCCCGACAAAAGGTGGTCTTCACCTGCAAAAGGCTCTGATGATGATGCCGTATTGGGCTCCATGGTGACCTCCATCTTGCCGTCCTTCTGGTCTTGGTCTTGTTGCACCAATATGGAAACCTTTGCTTGATGCCTCGATACTCTGCACATGTGCTTGTCCCCTTAGCACCAAAGAGGAAACAAGGACGCCGCGCCCGCTGGCGCCCGCCTAGCGCCCGCTGGCGCCCGCCTAGCGCCCGCCTGGTCTCGATCATCATGGCTTACGTCACGAGGGCCTCGCGAGGTTTTCCTTGCCTTGATCTCTCCAACCCTCGTGAGCCTGCCTAGCGCGGCTGCTCCTGAGGAGGTCTTGCGTCGTCCACCTCACGAGGCTTGGCCCCTCGCGAGGGTCTTGAATGCCTTGTCGATGAAGATGGGCCGTACAGACCTTCCATCCTAGCCATGCCGTGGGCCGCAGGTAGGCAAGTCTGGGGACCCCGTTCCTAGAACGCCGATAGTAGCCCCCGGGCCCAAGGCACGCTCGGGCTTGGCTTCGAGGCGAAGCCAAAGGGTCAAGCGCGGAGCGCCACGCGCCCCAAAAGCCTGCGGCCTCGGTTGACGCGTGGCAGTTGATTGGACGTGGGTGTCTCCTCTCCCCACGCTCCCTCGGCAACTGCCCGACTTGACAAGTCCCTGCGACATGCAAGGAAAACCATGATTACCTATGATCATGGGGGGCGCTGGTTGGCCTTCTCCTGTTATATATGAGGAAGGGAGCAGAGCCCTCGTCCCCCACTTCTTCCCATTCCGTCTGCTTCTTCCTCCTCTACTCCACCGCCGACTCCAATGGCGCCGTTGAAGAGGTTCTCCACCATGGAGAAAGGAAAGGCCCCTCGCGAGGGGCCCGTCTCCCCGGCGCCTAAACGGGGATGCGGCCGTCCCCGCAAGCACACCACAACTCCTGCCGTGGCCCCCTGCTCCAGCGGTAGCGCCACTTCATGTGGCGGGGGTTGATCTGGTCGTGCCAGCCCCGTCAATGAGGGGAGACGTGCCGTGGTTGCACGGCCTCCCCGGCCACGCTTCCACTCGGCAGAGGTGCTGCCGGAGTTCATTGTCTAGTCGGTGGATCCGGCCGGCAACTGGCTCCAGCTTCCGCCCTTGTTTGTCGACGAGCTGCGGGCCCCTGGCCCAGGCGGGCTTTGGCTGCAGGCGGACGGTTGCTGCAGTAGGGCTTGCTGGGTCGCGGTTGAAATCTCTGCCACGGGCAACATAGCTTTGGCCCGCGGTTGGCAGACGTTCGCCCGCGCGCGCGACCTGGGCAAGCGGTGCACCCTCCATTTCAAGTATGATGGTGATGCGACCCTCTACGTGAGGGTGTTTGGGGAAGATGGTCGCCGCGCTGGGTGCCGCCCCGAGATGAACGACGAGAAGGAGGTGCTTGGTCTCGGCGAGGGCCGCGACGAGGGCTAGCCCGCCAGCCGCGCCTCGTCGAACTACGCTGGCTCTTCTTTTGGCCAATGCTCCAGCAGTGGTGGCTACGACCGGCCGCCACGCCATCGCCCTCGCTTCGAAGGTGGTAGCGGGTCGTCCCATCACCACGCCTCCGTGAAGCGCAAGGAGGGATCCGGTTAAGCTCGGGATGTCGCTGGAGGCCTACCCCCGCGGTTCACTGCAACGCCGTTTTTGCTTTGCTCCTCTTTTCTTTCCTGCATCAAAACGAAACCAATATGGGCCCCGATGGGCGTGTATCGAACTGTGATTCCTCAATCATTATGCTATGCTTGTTATTTCTGTGTTGTGTCATTTATTTTGTGCGGAGATAACTTAGCCTGGTGCGTTTGGGGTAGCCTCTTCTTCACGAGGCACTTGTCTCCTTGTGCCCGTCTTGGCTTAGTGGTTGCTCAGGAACTGCAAAAAATTTGTTGTTAGGAAGCTCGCTTGGAGACTTATCATTTACCTGAGCCTTGACCCAGCGCTTCACATCGCAGTACCCGAGGGGCATGGATTAGGAGAGATGTGCCAGCTTGTGGGCTCGAACAAGGGTGCCTCGCGAGAAAGCAGACCGAAGGGAGAGAGAAGGACCAACACAAGAGGAAGAAACCCTCATGAAGGCGCCTGCCTAGCCCCCTCGCGAGGTATGCGAGAGAGAGAACACAAGCGAACTGGATTCAGAAAAGGCGGCAAAAGGCGACGGGGCCAAATTAGCAAGGAACACCAGAAGCAAACTTCGATTAAAAGAAGGCGAGCCAACTACGGAAAGCAAATGAAAAGCCGCGTCCGGCACCTAGTCTAATCTTCGATGTCTTCTCACCAGCGCGGAGCTAAGTGCTGCCACTAGGCGTGGGAGGGAGCCCCCGAGGCTCGAGGGCGGCTCTCCGGAGACTTCGGGGCATGTACAACCCCACTCATTATTACGTGAGAGTGTCACGGGGGGTGATTCTTCACAGGCACCAGGCCTTGCTTCACAGGCACTGGGCCTTGCTTCACAGGCACTGAGCCTTGCTTCATTGGCGCTAGGCTTTGCTTCACAGGCGCTGGGCCTTGCTTCACAGGTGCTGGGCCTTGCTTCACAGGCGCTGTGCCTTGCTTTATGGATAGCACTTCCGGAGGTGCTGGATGTTCCAGGCGTTCTGGATGGGCACCCTGTCCTGCGTCTCCAAGCGCGTGGCGCCATGCCTGGTGATATAGAACACCCTCAACGGGCCCTCCCACATGGGTGAGAGCATGTGCAACCCTTCCCTGGAGAGGACCCGCCTCAAGACGAGCTCGCCTGCCTCGAGCGTCCTGGAGCGGATGTTGCGGCAGTGGTACCACCGCAACACCTGCTGGTACCTTGCCACTCTGAGTGTAGCTTCACGGCGTCGTTCCTCCCCCAGTACAAGATCCATCCCCCGCGTGGCGTCCTGCTGGGTTTCATCGAACGCCAGGACCCGTGCGGAGCGATGTTTGACCTCGTGAGGGAGGACCGCTTCGGCTCCGTAGATGAGGAAGAATGGGGTCTCGCCCGTCGTCTTAGTGGTGGTGGTGCGGATGGACCACAACACGGACTGGAGCTCGTCGTGCCAGCCCTTGCCGCAAGCCTCGAGCTTCTTCTTTAAGGTCCTGGTCTTGAGGCCTCTCAGGACCTCCGCGTTGGTGCGTTCAGCCTGGCCATTGGTTCTGGTGTGCGCCACCGAAGCATAGCAGATCTGCGTTCCAAGGTTAGCACAGTATGTTTTGAAGAGGTTATTGGTGAACTGTGAGCCATTGTCGGTGATGATGCGGTTCGGGACCCCGAAACGGCTCACGAGGCCCTTGATGAACTTGACCATGGAACCAACTGGGATGGTGCAGACAGCTTCCACTTCCGCCCACTTGGTGAACTTGTCGATGGCGATGTAGAGGTAACGGTAGCCCCCGGCACTCGAGGGAATGGGCCCAAGATATCCAGCCCCCAGACTAAGAATGACCATGTGAGCGGTATAGTCTAGAGGCCCTGAGCTGACTGATGGATCTGCTTGGCGTGAAACTGGCAAGCTTTGCAGGACTTCACCAGCTCAGCTGCTTCATTGAGCACCGTGGGCCAGTAGAACCCACTTCGGAACACCTTGCCGACAACAGTTTGTGATGACGAGTGGTGTCCGCAGTTGCTGTCTTGTATGTCCATCAACAACTCCTTCCCCTGGTCCCTGGAAATGCAATGCAACGAAACATCATTTGGTCACTTCCTGTACAACTCACCGTCCCTGATGTAGTATGCCGTGGCTTGATGGGCCACAGGCTCTGCTTCCTCTTCCTTCTCCGGTAGCGCCCCTTGCATCAGATATTCCTTGAATTCCTTGGTCCAACATCCCTCCTGAGGCTCGAGCACCAAGAGCAAGCGAGCTCCTGAGGTTGGGCCACAAGCTGGGGCTCTCGTGGCTGGAGGTTGTGGGAACTCTTCCCGAGGCCGCGCCGTTCTTGAAAGTGGTGGCGTCGCTGATGGCTTGAAGATCAGCTCCTCGAAGATGCCGGGCACTAGGGGCTACCGCTTGGATGCCCTATTAGCGATGTCGCCGGCTTCCTTGTTGGTACCACGGGGCACATGCTGCACCTCTAGGCCTAGGAACTGTTTTTCCATCTTACGTACTTCTCCGAGGTACGCCTCCATGTGCTCATCCTTTGGCTCATACACTTTGTTGGAGAAGTTGACGAGGAGCTGTGGGCCGCCCTTGACGGTGAGGTGCTTTACTCCTAGAGCTGTTGCGGCCTTCAAGCCAGCTATGAGACCTTCGTATTCTGCGAAGGCACCATCAAAATACATGACCCATCTGTCGGGCACCTCACTTCCCGGCGAGGTGGAACGGTCCTAGCCTACCTCCAGTGTTGGGGCGTCCGTCCATTCCGCCACGAAATCAGCGAGTGCGGCTCCCTTGATGACCCTGGTGGTGCTGAACTCCAGCTGGAATGCCTGCAGCTCGATGTTCCACTCGGTGACCCTTCCTGCAGAGCTGGGGCTCCAGAGCACCCTCTTCAACAGGTAGGCCGAGACGACTTTGATGGGGTGGCCCTGGAAGTAGTGCCGCAACTTGCGTCAGGCCACTAGGAGAGCGAGCAGGTGCTTCTGAGGCATGGGATAGCGTGCCCTCGCGGCCTGCAGCACCGTGCTGACGAAGTACACCGGATGCTCGACGAGGACCGGCGCGTTGGTGAGGCTCGCATCTTGTGCAGGCTGGGGTGCCTCTTGTGGTGGTGGGACCCCTAGCGCCTGGTCTCTTGCGGGAATCTCTACGGCATAATCTTGCCAAGATTGGTCTTCTGTCGCTGCCGCTACGGCTCTTGCTGCGCCTTCCTGATCTTGTGTCATCTCGGCTGGTGACGTAGCTGGGCGCGGTGCGCTCTGGGCCCGGTGCTCCTCCTGAACCACCACTAGCGCAGCGTTGGCGGAGTATGGAGTAGCGGCAAGATAGAGTACTAGAGGCTCGAGAGGTCGTGGCGCCACCAACACCGGTGGGCTGGTCAGGTATCTCTAGAGGTCTTGGAAGGCTCGGTTGGCCTCCGGAGTCCACTTGAACGGGCCCTTCTTCTTCATCAGCTTGAAGAAGGGTAAGGTGCGCTCTCCTAGCTTGGAGATGAAGCGCCCCAATGCAGTCACCCCACCAGCCAGCTTCTGCATTTCCTTGAGGGTCTGCGGCGGACTCATGCCCTCGATGGCCTTGATCTTCTCCGGGTTCACCTCTATCCCTCTGTGTGACAGGAGGAATCCCAGCAGCTTGCCAGAAGGGACGCCGAACACACACTTATCTAGGTTAAGCCGCAAGTTCACCTGGCGCAGGCTCCCGAAGGTCTCCTCTAGGTCTTGGATCAAGGTTTTCGCCTCCTGAGAATTCACCACTATCTCGTCGACGTAGGCCTCCATGTTTCACCCGAGATGCCGCCCTAAAGTGATGTGCATCAGCCGCTGAAAGGTCGCGCCCACATTGCGCAGGCCGAAGGGCATGCAGGTGTAACAGCACACCCAACACGGGGTCAGGAAGGCTGTCTTCTCTATGTCTTCCATCGCCATTTTGATTTGGTGGTACCCCGAGAACTCATCCAGGAAGCATAGTAGGTCGCACTCGGCGGTGGAGTCGACGATCTGGTCGATGCGCGGGAGAGGGAATGGAACTTGTGGGCACGCCTTGTTGAGGTTGGTGAAGTCGAAGCACATTCGCTCCTTCCCGCCTTTCTTCGGCACCACGACTGGGTTCGCCAGCCATTCGGGGTACCTAACCTCACGAATGGCACCTGCCACCTCTAGCTTGCAGGTCTCTTGGACGATGAAGGCCTGCTTCTCCATGGACTGCCGCCTTGCTCGCTGCTTCACAGGGCGCACATTGGGGCATACCCTCAAGTGGTGCTGAATCACCTCTCTCGGGACCCCCACCAGCTGATTGGGCTCCCATGCAAATATTTCCTTGTTCGCGCGCGAGAACTTCACCAATGCTTCCTCCTAGCTGGGGTTGAGGCTGGCGCCTATGGTGAAGGTGGCTCCTGAGGGGCCGTCCTTGTCGACGGGCACATGCTTGGTTTCTGCCTTATCTTGGGTGAACAATTGCTTCTTCTTGGTTGGCCCGGCCTCCTTGTCCTTGGGGGCCTCGGCGCCAACGGGCTACGCCACCGCAGTGGTCCTGAAGGCAAGTTTGAGTGCCATCACGGCCTCCTTGGTGTCCCCCTTGATGGTAAGGACACCTTTGCTTCCAGGCATCTTCATGAGGTTGTAGGCTGGATGAGTCGCCGCCATGAACTGTGCCAGAGCCAGGTACCCGAGTATGGCATTGTACGGGAGGCCGATGTGGGCGATGTCGAAGCCGACCAGCTCGGTGCGGTAGTTGTCGCGCATAAGGAAGGTGACGGGGAGGCGGATCTGTCCCAGGGAGTGGGCAGCGCCGCTGCCAACTCCTGAGAAAGGCTTGCTAAGGCTGAGACGCTTGAGCGGCACGTGAAGAAGGCTGAAGGCCTCCATGGAGAGCATGTTGAGGCTGATGCTACCATCGATGAGGGTCTTGGTGACGGCCACGTTGCAGATGGTGGGCGTGCAGAGCATCAGAAGCATGCCTGAGCCGGTGGTGGTGATGGGGTGGTCTTCTGAGCTGAAGGTGAGGTTGGCCTCAGGCGCGAACCGGCCCGGCAGGGCTCCCGAGCGCGTGGGAGCGGCACCGATCTGGCGGAGGAATGGCTTGATGTGGCGCTCTGAAGGCGGTGCCTGTGAGCCTCCTAGCAGGGTCGCGACCGTGTGGTGCACCGATGCCGCGTAGCACGCAATGAAGAGGTCGCGGAGTGTTGACACACGAACACGTAACGTGTACCCTCGACACCGGGGGTGATGCACCGCAGCTCACGTTGAAGGAGACCCGACCGACAGCGCGATACGCAAGACAGTCAACGAGCGCTTTTGCAGACCCGAAAACCCCACACCCCGGGAGGGACCCCGTCTATGGGCTGCCCTAGGTCGATTCGCTCGCCCCTAGAGCCTCGGGATTCGCAGCTCTCAAACACGAAGAACAGCGAAGAATGAGAGAGAAAAATGGTGGAGAGATAAAACATAGATGAAAAAGTAGTATATTGATTTGTTCGATTGTGTGTTGTTTCAATCGGCCGTTTATCTAGGCTTCCCGAACTTTCCTTACAAGAGGCGGCTAGACCCCCAACATATATAAGAGGCGGCTGGACTTCCCGTACAAGCAAAGGATTTATCTAGGCTTTCCTTACAAGAAAATTACATCAATTCACATTCAAAACCCTAGTCAAATTCGGACAGATTTTATCCGAACTTTCCAAAACTGCTCGGTTTAAACTGGCTGTACTTTGAGGGTTCTTTTCATGGTGACAAACAACCTCGGATGGAAATGAGCTCAAAAGCAGGCTCTAACTTTTGCATACGACCTCGGATTGAGACGATCTTTATATCAAAATCGATCGTTTCGACGAGATGCACAACTTCCGTGTAGGACTTTTGTCCATCTAAGATCATCTGAATTAGCTTTTGATCCCATCTTCAACTTCTCGTCGGCTTGACTATCACAACCTCCACCTCGGCAGGCCTTCCACCCGGGTAAGCTTCTCGCACCGACAAGGTTTCACCCCGGCAAGATTTTTACACCGGTAAGGGTTCCTCCCTAGCTCGGCAAGGTTTCTACCCTAGCAAGAGTTCCTCCTCGGCAAGGTTTCTCCCTCGGCAAGATTTCACACCGGCAAGCTTCTCCGTCGGCAAGCTTTCCACGTCGGCAAGCTTCTCCGCCGGCAAGCTTTCCACGCCGGCAAGCCCTCACATCGGCAAGGTTTACCCCGGCAAGGTTTCATTCAGCCGGCAAAGGCCAAATACTTTCTCACTCAGGGCCGGCCCGCGAAGTGTTGCCTCTAACTTTTGCATACGAACCCGGATTCGTGACCATGCCAAAATCTGGTGTCAACACATGCCCCCCTGTTTTTTGGCAAAGCTTGTGTGCCGAAAAATAACTTGTATTGTGTTTGTTCTAAGGACAATGTCAACACTCCATCGGCCATTTATTTTCCTCAGGACGATAATCAGGTATCGGCCATGTTTGTGCTAAGGGCGATAATCATATATCAGCCATTGCCCACTTAGGATTCTTGCCACACACTTGGGTGGTATTTCTTCAAGTACTTGCCATTGAGAGCTCGAGGTAACAGTGCCCCTTGTACGGATTCCACCAAATAAGAGTTTTCGGGAACTATTCTTGCAATTCTAAAAGGACCTTCCCAACTTGGAGACCACCTCCCGAATTTTCAGTCTCTCGAACCAATCGGGAGAATTACTTTCCAGATGAGATCGCCAACTTGAAAATTCTTCAACTTAACTTTCTTATTGTAAGCCTTTGCTACCCTCAACTTGTCTCTCTCTATTGCCTTCAAAGCAGCCAAACGTTTATCAGCAACTTCGTCAATGTTATCCATCATTAAATTATAAAAGTCTACTACCGATAAATCATTTTGCTTGGCTATTCTCAAAGCATTCAAATTTACCTCCACCAGTAAAATAGCCTCTTGACCATATACTAGCTCATATGGAGTCACCTTCGTAGCACCATGCCTTGAGATCCTATGTGCCCACAAAGCCTCAGACAACAACTCATGCCATCTCCTTGGATTATCCTCAATCTTCTTCTTGATGAGTTTGATTAAAATTTTATTGATAGACCCAGCTTGTCCATTGGCTTGGGCATAATACGGAGAGGAATTGCGCAACTTTATGTTATAAGATTCGGCAAATTCTCCGACTTGGTGTGATATAAAAGATGAGCCTTGATCTGTAGTTAATGTTTGAGGAATGCTGAATCTATGAATAATGTGCTCGGTGATGAATTTAATTACCTCCGCATGTGTCATGTTCTTGAGAGGTACTGCTTTGGACCATTTAGTGAAATAATCTGTTGCCACCAATACGAACCGATGCCCCTTTGAGGAAGATGGATGAATTTGTCCAATAAAGTCTAAACCCCATCCTCTGAAAGGCCATGGCTTGATAATGGGATGTAACATAGCAGCAGGAGCCAACTGAATATTACCAAATTTTCGACAAGCTTCACACCCTTTGTAATATCTGAAGCAATCATTGATCATAGTCGGCCAATAAAATCCAGGACGTCGTAGCAACCATTTCACCTTGGGAGCCAATTCATGAGTGCCACAAATACCTTCATGGACCTCCCCCATAGCAACTCTCGCTTGGTCCTCATCCAAGCACTTTAGAAGAACATCATCAACCATTCGGCGATATAAATCATCATCTCTCATTGTATACTTGAAAGCCATCCGCCGAAGACCCTGTCCACCCTTCTACTAGGATCACACAAATAATCAACAATGGGTTTCCTCCAGTCTTGACTTTCTCCTGCGTTGAATATTTCATTAGTGGCCAAAACGGTGGGCTCCGGTTTGGCCACCCCTACGTCGGCAAGACTAGACATCGGCTTTTCAGAAATATGAAACATGCCATGATCAACATGGTAGGCAGATGCCTGTTGTGCCAAATCATTTGCTTTCCAATTGTCATGTCTAGATATATGAGCAATGCTAAAACAATCCAAAGTAGAAATTATATCTAGACATTTATTAAGATAAACATTAAGTGATTCGTCCAAACACTGAAAGACTTTGGATATTTGCTACACCACTAGTAACGAATCACCATAAGCCTCAATATGTGTAACACCTATAGCAAGCAACATCTCTAAACCGAATAACAATGCTTCATATTCGGCTTGATTATTTGTGCAAAAATATTCTAAGCGGCATGAGGCTTCAAAAATAGCACCATGAGGAGATATGTAAACAATACCAACACCTTGGCCATTGCTACAAACTGAACCATCAAAATATAATCTCCAGGGTACTAATGAGGCAAGGTTTATATCAATGTCATACTTGTCATCAATCCGATGTTCAACAATAAATTTAGCAACGATTTGGCCTTTCATGGATTTTAGAGATTCATAAGCCAAATCATATTCAATCAAAGCATAAGCCCACTTGCCAATTATACCACTAAGAATTGGCCTATGCAACATGTGTTTAATGACATCGGTTTGACAAGCTACTATACAAGCACTCGGCACTAAATAATGTCTCAATTTTGTGCAAGCATAATATAAGCATAGACATAGTTTCTCAATAAATGTATACCTTGTCTTGGCGTCCGATAAGCATCTGCTCAAATATTTAATAGCATGCTCTTTTCCCTCGGTTTCTTGAGTCAAAACAGCACCAATAACTCCTTCTTCTGCTGCATTGTAAAGCCTGAAGGGTTCCCTATGCTTGGGTGCTTTCATCACCGGAGGAGTGCACAAATAATTCCTGACCATATCAAATGCTTCTTGTTGTTTTTCCCCCCCAAGTGAAATCAGCATCATTCTTTAACCGAAGGATAGGAGTAAACACATCAACCTTCCCTAACAAATTAGCTATGAACCTCCTCAAGTAATTAACCTTGCGAAGGAACTTTTGCATATCTCTCTTGCATGTTGGAGCTTCCACTTTCTGTATGGCCTCTATCTTTTTGGGATCAATCTCTATGCCATCTTCATGAATAATGAAACCCAAAAACTTGCCAGCTGACACGCCGAATGCACACTTTAAAGGATTCATCTTCAGTCCATACTTTTTCATTCTTTCAAAATCTAAACGCAAATCAGCCAAGTGAGATTCAAAAGCATCCGATTTGACAACAATATCATCAATATAAACTTCAAGTATGACACCGAGTAAATCATGAAAAATCAAATTCATAGCCCTTTGATATGTGGCACCAGCATTTTTTAATCTGAATGTCATCACTGTCCACTTGAATAAACCAAGGAAACCAGGGCATCGAAAAGTTGTCTTGTACATGTCCTCTTCGGCCATAAAAATTTGATTGTATCCGGCATTACCATCTAGAAAGCTAATAACCTTATGTACAGAAGCATCATTAATAAGCATATCGGCTATTGGCATGGGATACTCATTTTTGGGTGTAGCCCTATTCAAATCTCTGAAGTCAATGCATACTCTCAACTTGCCGGATCCTTTCTTCTCCACTGGGACAATGTTAGAAATCCACTCGGCATACCTACAAGGTCTAATAAAATCAGCTTTAAGCAAACGACCGATCTCTTCCTTGATCCGGTCATATGTTTTTGGATTAAACTTTCTGGCCAATTGTTTATATGTTCTAAAACCAGCCTTTATAGGTAACCGGTGCTCCACTAGCTCTCGGTTTAAACCTGGCATCTCATGATATTCCCATGCAAAGCAACAAACATATTCTTTCAATAGCTCGATCAACTTAGCTTTATGGTCGGCTCTTAAATTTGCATTTACAAATGTCGGCCTAGGAGTTGAACCATCTCCTATATCCATCTCTTCTAATGGATCGGCTGATGTAAAACCTTGTCCTAATTTATCCATATCATCTAACTCTTCTATGGACTCATACATATCGTTCTCATTGGACCGATATTCTACAAGTCGCTTTTGTAACCACTCTGAGTTAGGATCCATTTAATCATATAATACCTTGGAGCCGATTGCATTCAGTCGGCTTTAAAGAGACGTGCACGAAACCATTCTTGGTTGCGCTGAGAAAATCGAACTCTGACAAGTCACGTCCCGTCAAGCAAGTAGCATTTGGGTGTTGCCAATCCACCGATGCCTCGGCCAAAGCAACACAGGCTGAGTTATCCGCATGGATGACTTCCACTTCATCATCAACCCACTGGATCAAAAACTGGTGCATAGTGGACGGCACGCACTGGTTTGCATGAACCCAACCACGGCCTAGTATGACGTTGTAGTTACCTTGCATCTCAGTGACAAAGAATGCGGTAGCCAAAGTTTTACTTCCCACCATGAGCTCCACATACATAACACCTTTGGATTCAGTTTTCTCTTTGCCTTCAAATCCATTGAGCACCATGTTGGTCTTTATCAACTCTTCATCATGCAGCCCCAATTTTTTGAAGACCGAACATGGCATAAGATTCACCACAGCACCACCATCAACAAGCATCCGAGTGAGCAGTGACCCATTGATATGACCTCTGAGATATAACGGTTTCAGATGTGTTACTGGGTCTTTTGGCTCCTCAAATATTGCGTTTTTAGGGCCAAAATCCAGCTGAGCCACATCCCCTTCCTCATCTACAGCATGAAACTCAGCGGGTAAGTAATACACCATATTAATATCCATACCTTCATGAACCGGTGTAGGCGCATAATCTAACATATCCTCTTCTTCCTCCAGTGTATCCACCGATTCTGAAATTTGTTCGAGCGAAGAGGAAGCAATAGGTAACACAGACGATGCAATGAATACACCATCCTCCTTTGGTGGTGTAGGTGTTGATGTGATAGGTGTAGAAGCGACTGCATCTTGTATTTGCTTAGGCCTCCACACTTGTTTTGTAGGCACCATGGGCCGAGTGTCATTGAACAACTTATCCCTTTGCTTCTCGGCTTCTTGTTCTGTCATCTCTTGACTCCTTAACCTCTATAGTTTCCTCTTTTGTGTTTTTGTCAGCCCTGGAGGACACCACTTTGGCTAAGTGTATTTAGGATCTCTCATCTTTATTTGGCTGATGTTTCCTTCAAGGTCATTAGCCGAGTGCTTTGGCGCGATAACAAGTATCAGCTCAGTCGGATTGCTATGCATAATCAGCTGTTGTATGGTGAATGTTTCGGTGCCCAAGATGAGTGAGTCGGCATCGGTTTTTTCCTTGCCTTTGCTTGACTCGAGTGTTGCAGCACTTGGTGACTTAACACGCCATTCTTGTTTGCCGACCCTTTTTTGATTATCTTGCACTGGCCGATTGACACTATTGTTCAAACGGCCTCGTGTGGGATAAGAAAGTCTCTCATGAATGGGCCTCCTTTGTTCTGCCCAACTAGGATGAAAAGCATAAGGGGCCATTGGGGGCTGCCACCATCCTCCATTGAAGTCTCCCATGTAATATGGTACATAGGGGAGAGGCGGTACCCATGGTCCCGGCGCCCACGACCCATATGGCCTTGCATCATGCTGAAATTCTTCCCGAGGAGGTGACCTTGAGCGCTTCAAATTTGGTGACCGGTTAGAGCTAGAACCGGCTACATGATTGGCATACTTGGACAACAACATATCAAAAGTTGGCTTGATTTTCTTGCGCTCCACTTTAGCTTCATTCGTCTTCCACTTGCCAACTTCTGGACTTTTGGGCTTGACAAATTTAACACGAGTATTTTCTTGCGCTTGCGGTTGCCCCCCGAGTGTAGGATTCTTGATGTTGATTTTGATTATCTCCTTGCCACCGGGTTGCTTGTCAAGCACAACATGTCTCCCCAAGATCTTGCTTCCCTCCTTGTCTTTCCTGGGCTCACCAATAATGACATTAGTTTTATTAGCAGATTCGGCTACCTCCGGCCGAATGAGTAGCTTCTTCCCCTCCAAATCCATGGTATTCATTGGAAAAGGTTGTTTATCAACTTGCATCTCAGAAAAGTTCAATCATCCATCATTAATGGCCGATTGTATCTGTCGTCGAAAAACATTGCAATCATTAGTAGCATGAGAAAAAGAATTATGATACTTGCAATAAGCGCGCTGTTTCAGCTCTTCAAACAACGGTAAAGTATGAGATATTCTAATAATCTTAGCCTACAACGAAGCATCAAATATTCTATCACACTTAGCAATGTTAAAAGTAAACTTCATCTCTTCATTGCAAGTAAAGGGTTTGGCCTTAGATGGCCTAACAAACTCAGTCGAAAAAACATCACCCTCATCGCCCGAGTGATCACTATCATATTCCACCATATTCATCTTTGGACGATCGGCTTTGTATCTATGCACTTCTTTGAGGTCTTTGCTTCAGCTTTCCTGAGCCAAAGCCCTTTGTAAGACTTGGTTGATATTTAACTCATAGCCTTCTAGCTTTTCTCTAATGGGAGTTCTCAAACCACTCAGCACTAGGTCCGCCAAGTCCCTCTCGGTTATCACCAAACTAAAACATCGGTTTTTTGTTTCTCTGAATCTCTTGAAGTAATCGGAGACCGATTCATCATGCTTCTGTTTAACAGATGTTAGATGTGACAACTTGAGTTCATTGTCGCCACTAGAAAAGTGATCATGGAACTTCTGCTCTAGCTGCGACCAAACCCGAATGGAACCATGTGGTAAAGAAGAAAACCATGAAAATGCGGTACCAGTTAATGATAAAGGAAACAAACGCACTTTCAATTCATTCAATGAGCCTGCCTCTCCCAATTGTGCTAAATATTGACTAACATGCTCCCATGTCGTTTTTGTGCCCTCTCCATTGAACTTAACAAAATATGGAATCTTATATCCCGGAGGGCACTGGATGGCATCAAAGTACTCGGGGTGCGGCTTTTGGTAAATCCGATTCCGAGGTAACTCAACTCCAAAATTCTCTCGAAGCATCTTAGCCATCTCCTCTCTAAGATTATCTAGACCATCATCCACAGTGGATGATGCAACTTGTGGCAGCGGCATAGGAGGAGTAGGACTACTAGCAGTAGGTATGAACTATGGCATATATGCCGAACTATAGTTCGGTAATGGCCGAGTGGTTGTAGATGTAGGTAGGATTTGGTTCGGCGTTGCCACCGAACCTGGCATGCTCATAATAGGGTTGATGAGTGCAGTCACAATCTGATTTTTTTGTGTAGGATAATAAGCCATCGGCACGGGAGGCGCCGATGCAATAGGTAAAGCCAGATTAGGGTTTTGAACACTAGCAGCTACACCATCATTACCACTAGACGATTGAGATGTATTCTTCTGAGCATTAGTATTTTCTATGAAAGTTTGGTAGACTAGATTGTTACCATCAGCAATATGACTTTCAATCTCATCCCACTACTCAGTAGAAAAGGCAGTACTTACAGAGGGTTTAAGCTGCTCGGCTTGAAGAGGAGGGAACTTGATTTCTTCAATCGGAGTGATGTTGCCTTGGCGATCCTTCTTGAACTTTGCAAGGAACTCCTGCAAGTCCTTCTCCTCACGCGCCATCTTGTACTCCTCATAGACTTGGCGATGATCGGCCGATATCTCATCAAGACTGGGCTTAATGATGTTATCGGCGTCTACCTCAGATGGCTTGGGAAGATCGGACATGGTGGATGATGATGATTGATCTTGTCCCCAGCGGAGTCGCCAAAAAGTGTGTTGACACACGAACACGTCACGTGTACCCTCGACGCCGGGGGTGATGCACCGCAGCTCACGTCGAAGGAGACCCGACCGACAGCGCGATACGCAAGACAGTCGACGGGCGCTTTTGCAGACCCGAAAACCCCACACCCCCGGGAGGGACCCCGTCAGGGAGTGCGGCGGCTATGGGCTGCCCTAGGTCGATTCGCTCGCCCCTAGAGCCTCGGGATTCGCAGCTCTCAAACACGAAGAACAGCAAAGAACGAGAGAGAAAAACGGTGGAGAGATAAAACGTAGATGAAAAAGTAGTATATTGATTTGTTCGATTGTGTGTTGTTTCAATCGGCCGTCACCCACAACATATATAAGAGGTGGCAGGACTTCCCGTACAATCAAAGGATTTATTTAGGCTTTCCTTACAAGAAAATTACATCAATTCACGTTCAAAACCCTAGTCAAATTCGGACTGATTTTATCCGAACTTTCCAAAACTGCTCGGTTTAAACTAGCTGTAGTTTGAGGGTCCCTTTTATGGTGACAAACAACCTCGGATGGAAACGAGCTCAAAAGCGGGCTCTAACTTTTGCATACGACCTCGGATTGAGACAATCTTGATATCAAAATCGTTCATTTCGACAAGACGCACAACTTCCGTGTAGGACGTTTGTCCATCTATGATCATCTGAATTAGCTTATGAGCCCATCTTCATTTTCTCGTCGGCTTGACTATCACAACCTCCACCTCGGCATGCCTTCCACCCAGGTAAGCTTCCCGCATTGACAAGGTTTCACCCCGGCAAGATTTTTACACCGGCAACGGTCCTCCCAAGCTTGGCAAGGTTTCTACCCCGACAAGAGTTCCTCCTTGGCAAGGTTTCTCCCTCGGCAAGATTTCACACCAGCAAGCTTCTCCACCGGCAAGCTTTCCGCACCGGCAAGCTTCTCCGCCGGCAAGCTTTCCACGCCGGCAAGCCCTCACATCGGCAAGGTTTTACCCCGGCAAGGTTTCTCACTCAGGGCCGGACCGCGAATTGCTGCCTCTAACTTTTGCATACGAACACGGATTCGTGACGATGCCAAAATCTGGTGTCAACACGGAGCTCCTCCCAAGACGCCGGCGTGGATCCAGGAAGGTTGAGTAGCCAGGCGCGTGGCTCATCGGCGAGGGACATGGGAAACCAATTGGCCATGACCTTTTCATCACCCCCGGGTTCGAGGACAGCCTCCTCGTACGCCAGTAGGAAAGCTGACGGGTCCGCCGCGCCGTCGTAGTGCGGCGGCATCTCCGGCTTGAACTTGGGTGGACACTGCACCTGCTGCAGGGCGGGGGCCAGGGCTCGGAGCACCTTGGCCCATCGTCAATGCTGGCCGTCGAAGTCGGCGGCAGGGCGCCTTCCATGTGGGAAAAGCGCAGTGTCTAGGAAGCGCAGATCGACGGACGAGAAGCTACGGTGCACCCCTACCTGGCGCGCCAAATGTCGGATCACGGGTTCTGGCAGACCCTTAAGGTTCAAACACTGGGGTGCACGCGAAGGTTTTCTCCCTATCGATCCATGCCCTAGCTCTCTAAGATCTTGCGGACGAACTTGACGAACTCACAACACAGAAAGACACAAGATTTATACTGGTTCGGGCCACATTTGTGGTGTAATACCCTACTCTAGTGTGGTGGTGGTGGATTGCCTCTTGGGCTGATGATGAACAGTACAAGGGGAAGAACAGCCTCCTAAGGTTGAGGTGTTCTTGTGCTTGGTGAACTTGTGTGGGCGGGATTCCTCTCGATCTGATCTTGACTCGATCCCCCTCTACTGTGGTGGCTAGTTCTACTTATATAGGCCCTGGTCCTCTCCCCAAATATTGAGTGGGAACGGAGCCAACAACGCCTGATTCAAAAGGGGACAGCTAGTACAAGTTATCCTGACAAAAGGTGCTCTTCCCCTGCAAAAGGTTGTGGTGATGACGCCATCTTGGGCTCCATGGTGACCTCCGTCTTGTCGTCCATCTGGTCTTGGTCTTGTTGCACCAATATGGAAACCTTTGCTTGATGCCTCGGTACTCCGCACCTATGCTTGTCCCCTTAGCACCAAAGAGGAAACAAGGACGCCGCGCGCGCTGGCGCCCGTTTGGCGGCGGCCTGGTCTCGATCGTCATGGCTTACGTCACGAGGGCCTGGTGAGGTTTGACTTGCCTTGATCTCTCCGCCCCTTGTGAGCCTGCCTGGCGTGGCCGCTCCTGAGGAGGTCTTGTGTCGTCCGCCTCGCGAGGCTTGGCCCCTCACGAGGGTCTTGAATGCCTTGTCGATGAAGATGGGTCGTACAGACCTGCCAGCCCAGCCACGCCATGGGCCGCAGGCAGGCAAGTCTGGGGACCCCCGTTCCCAGAATGCTGACATCATGGCCGACACTCGTCGGGCTCACGCGGAGTGCCGGGCTGCTCTCGCTGCCCATGTCGCTCAGACGACCCTAGTAGGCGGGCCTCCCGATCGTTCTCCATCAGCCTCCGCCAACACCGTCACCAGTCTGGCGGCAAACGATCAGCAAGCTTCTTCGCTGCATCCCTTCGTGCGTCGTGACGGCCACACCGTCACCCCGTCACTAACTCCGGTTGGCTCGTCGTCTCACGCTCGCCATGCGCCCACGGATGCGCAGGCCGTGCCGCTCATAGCACGCGACCTCCTGCGCTACCGTCCTATCGACGACCTCTACGAGGACTGGCTGGACTGCATCACCGAGCTCGTCAGCACCGCGGGAGGCTCTCCTACACCATCCCTCTCGCTGCCTCGCCCACCCCCAGTTGTGGGCGATGTGTCTCACAAAGAGCCTCTGCCTCCTCCACAACAAGATGGCGCCCTCACGCCAAGGCGTGTAGATCACGGTGCGCCTCCGCCTCTCCCACGTCAGGACGGTGTCCTCGCTCCAAGGTGTGCGGTCCCGCGGTGCGACCCACCGCGGAACGTGCCCGCGCACAAAGAAAGAAGCTGGCAAGAGATTCCCTGTCCACAAGGAAATGATCCACCACTCCCAGCTCCACTGCGCCAGGATTGCTTGCTGCGACAGGGCCATGCGCCGTGTGCCGTGGCGGCGTAGGGGCACCATGACCAAGCTCTTCCTCCACAACGGTCCTCGGTGGCCACGGTGGGCTGTTGCGCCTTCGCTCCTGAGTTGTGCAGCGTCGTCTGGCCGGGCAAGGTCAAGCCAGATCTGACTCCTCGCTACAACGGCACCCCCAACCCAGCGGACTTTCTGCAGTTCTACGAGCTAAGCATCAAAGCTGCCAACAGCGACGAAAAGGTCATGGCGAACTGGTTTCCCGTGGCTCTCAAGGACGGTGCCCACTCATGGCAACTGAGCTTGCCCCCAGGCTCGATTTCCTCCTGGGATAAGATGTGCGACTGCTTCATCGCCAACTTCTAGGGCACTCGCGACTGCCCCCCCATCGCGGGTGACCTCCGCCGCATCAAGCAACAACCAGGAGAAACCCTGCAAAAATACATCCAACGCTTCAACAGCGCATGAATCAAGATCCCCTAGGTAACGGACAAGGCCATCATCTTGGTGTTCTTCGACGGCATCCGCGACGTCAAGATGAAGGAGGAGCTCTCCATCCATGAAGAGTTGTGCACGACCTTGGAGTTGTTCAACAACGCAACTAAGTGTGCAAGAGTTGAAGAGGGGCGCCTCTCCCTCCTCGAGCTCCCTGCTGCAGACCCAGAGGAGAAGAAGGCCAAGGTCAAGGACATGATGTGCAAGGGAGTGCTCGTGGTCGCGGCAGAACCAGACATCAAGCGCGGCCGAGATCTTCCCGAGTCATCCAAGGGCAGCCGCACCTTGTGCGCCTTCCACAATGTGCGCACGCACAACACTAATGACTATCAAGAGCTCAGGGCCATTCGAGATGGATGCTTCGGTCAACGCCCCGAGCGCAACGACCGGAGCTATGGCCGAGGAGGTGGACGCGGTGGAGGATGTTGGGACGACCGTGGGCCCCGCCAGGAGTGGCGGGACCAACCTCGCGAGGATCATTGGCAGGATCAGCCTCATGAGGACGCCTGGAGGGACCAGCCTCGTGAGGACGTCCTCAGGGAAACCCTGGTCTCCGTCCATTGCCGCCGGCAAGAAGGAACGATGACCATCAACAAGACGAGGGGGCTGGGGGCTTCCAAGAGCCGTGAGCTATCACCTGCATCTTGGGTGGAGCTCAAGCCCCAACCTCTCAACGTGTCTTCAAGCAATTTGCTCGTGAGGTGAACGCAGTCCTCCCCAAGCTCGAAGCCACGCGCCCACTCAGGTGGTCCAAGTACGCCATCACCTTTAGCTCCACAGACCAGCTCAAGTGCGCGGCAACGGCCAGTGTTCTCCCGATGCTTTGTTCACCCGTCATCAGCAATGTCCAAGTCACCAAGACCCTCATCAACGGCGGCGCAGGGCTCAATGTCCTATCTGTCGAGACTTTCGACAACCTTGAAGTGCCATACGATCAGCTCCAGCCTAAAAAGCCTTTCTCAGGAGTGACTGACAGTTCTACCACCCCTATAGGGCAAGTTCGTCTCACTGTCACCTTCGGTCAGTGCAACAACTACCACAACGAGCTACGATAGTGCTCACATCCGCCTGTCGTACAATGCCATCCTTGGGTACCCAGGGTTGGACAAATTCATGGTAGTCACCCACCATGGCTACAACGTCCTCAAGATGCTCGGAAGCGGTGGAATCATCACCATCCCCTGCGAAGAAAGAGATGCAGTGTGCTCTCTCGAGTGCGCCTTCCAAGCCGCATCACTCGAAGACCCCGACAGCAACACAATGCAATGCCCACTCGAGGCCAACCCCAAGAAGAAGAAGAAGCTGCTCCACACTGCACCCCAAGGGAGCAGCACCTCCAGCAGCACCACTTCAGGATCTACGCCCGCGCCTGGGGCGCCTCTCTCCCTCGCATAGGGAGGTGTGCGGGGGCCGTCCTTGGGCAGGGCTCGAGGGCTCTCTTTTGGAGGGCCTCGAATTTGGCCAACATCATGAGGGAGGCGCTCGGGCACCACGTGGAGGTGTGCTTCGCGGCATGTTTCCCTCGGGAGGGCGCCAGGCTAAAAGCACCTAGCGCTCAGGAGTTCATCGACAAGGCATCTCAGGAGCTTCAGGAAGCAAGAGCAATACGCGGCGACCATCGCCCACCTGGCGCTGCTCCCCACCCGGGCGAGGGTGGTGAGCTGCGTGGCTGCATCGACATCCCAGGGCTCAACCGGGCCGCATCTCAGGAGAGCTTCTGGCCTTCGTGTGTTGGACGCTGTGAGAGTCCACCTCATAGCTACGTTCGCATGCCGTTCGGCCTACCGAGCGTGGCTGCTGCCTTCCAGCACAACCTGCGGAGTGTCATGGGGGGTTAGGAGGACAAGCATCACACAGTCCTGGCAGAGATGGAGACGGTCCTTCGGAGGCCACCCGAACCTCTAGAGCCTCCCGAGGATCGGGGCCCCAATGGCTCGTGAGGGGCGACTTCTTCGCTACGTGTCTTCAGCTACCCCAACACCCCTTCAGCAACCAAACCAGGTGACATCTCTCCAAGTTCATTTCGCTGGGAGCGCCCCCTGGGCTACATCATTCCTAGGCCGCGTGGGTCCGTCCCTACGGCATGTATCTACTTGCATCTTCAGTTCACTCTGCTAGGAGCGCCCCACGGGCAGCATTAACCCCAGGCCGCTCAGGTCCAACCCAGTCGCATGTATCGTTCCTGCGTTTAGTTGAGCCATTTTGCTTCTCATGCACAATCTACCTACGGTTATCACCTGCTTGATTGTCACCTGCCAAGGGAGCCATGCGCCGATTGTCTTTCTTCAGGATCCTTCGCATAAGAAGGCTAGGCACGACGTCTGTGCTTGGGTCCGTCCCTGCAGTGTCAATAAATCCAACGATTAAGCTCTGTCTGGTGGGCCGGTCCTATTCACGTTACCTCCCGGGGTCGTTGGTGCTTGGCCTTCTTGTACGATAGCCTCAGCAAATCCACTCGGTGCGGGATGTCTAACCATCTCGCAGGAATGCCACAGCCATCAAGAATCAAGACCAGGCGCAACCCGCCTTGAGGTAGGGCCTCATGAGTCCCGTGCTGGCTCACGAGTGCCCAGATACGCCTCCTGCAACCCTGTCGTGCAAGCCATGTGTCAGGGCGGGGCTGCAGATGCCCCAGGGACTCCACGCAGAGGGAGCCCCCTCCCACGTACTAGTGGAAGCACCATGCTCCGTGCTGGCAGTCGACACTACCGAGGAGCGGCTATGCCCGTGGAAGTGCAGAAGCGCCATGGTCCGTCCTGGTGATAAACAACTGGGGGCGGCCTCACAGCCGTACCAACCTTAGGGAGCCTCTGGGCTCGGTGTCTGGCCTCATCGCAACACCTCCTGTCGGTGTCAAAACCGGCGGATCTCGGGTAGGGGGTGATGAAGCCATGTACCTAGGGTAGGGGCACGGACCCGTCCAAGAAGCCCTACCCTAGGACATCCCTAGAAGAAGTCACCTTTCAATCGACGGGTTCAAGACACTCGACGGGTTCAAGACACTCGACCAAGAAGCTACCACTCGACCATGAAGCCAGCCACTCGACCGCCAGGAGACCTAAACTCACTCCGCAGGCAAACGGTCGGCTATCAAGTGGTCTTTATGGCCATTATAGCACTTTATTAGGGGCGTTATCAGTAACACCCAACCTTAAATGTACATTAAACCCTGCATTATTGAGGGTAGGAGGGGGCCGGCGAACTCTATATAAGCCACCCCCCTCCTCAGTATGAAGGGTTCGCACCCCTGTTATTCACACGCCAGTAATCCAGTCGACCGCCTCCGGGCACCAAGACATAGGGCTGTTACTTCCTCCGCGAAGGGCCTGAACTCGTATATCTTGGTGTGTTTACAACTTCCCAATAGCTGAGATCTAGCCTCTCCATACATACCCCCCTACATCACTGTCAGAGTTAGAACCACGACAGTTGGCGCCCACCATGGGGCAGGAATCTTAGCACCTGATTGGACAAGTTGCGATTTTTCCGATCCCGTTGATCATCGTTTCGTGTGGAGTTTTTGTGGAGGGCCGCGAGATCCGCCTCGGCGTGCTCACGTTCATCGCCGACGACTCCGCCTGGCTTCAGGAGGCGACACTCGACATCGACGCGCTCCCCGTCCGCGGTGCGACGCATTTCCGCGCATGCATGCGTGGCGTCCTCCTGCGGCAGCTGTCGACCCAGTATCGGTTGGCCCCCGTATCGTCTCCCCGCTCTATCCCCCACCGGCGCAAGCGCTCCGGTCGGTCGAGACTTCAGAGGTGGGTGAGGCATGCCGTGGCTCGCCAGTCGGCTGCCCCGCAAGTCACGGCAATCGAGCCCGACGAATCCCTGTGCGGCTTGTTCGACCTATCGACTGGCTCCGCGGAGACCGCATCCGAGTGCGACAGCAGCGACCCAGCGGCTGAGATCCTGGCGGTCGATGGAACGCACAGTCCTCCTGGTTTCCCTCACGCTGATGGAGGCGTGGGTGGGGGCGACCCGTCGCATCCCCACGATGAGTATCTCCCCGAACCTCTCACGTCATTACAGCGAGAGGAGCTTCGCCGCCGGAACACGGACGCACTCCGCACTCCTATCGTCGAAGAGTCCCCCGAGGCCCAGGCCTTGGAGGACGCGCGCTTGGCTAATTTGGCCGAGCGCACTCGACTGGAGAATCTCCAGCGAGCACTCGACGAGCAAGCGCATCAGCGGGCTCCCGAGTCTAGTCGACGCCAGCTCTTCCCGCCGACGCAGGTATACTGAACCCCAGTTCAGAATTTGGCCGCCGCGGACCGTATAGCAGAATCGATTCAGCCCTCCCAGTCGGAGGCTGGAAGGGGCTTGTTACAGATCAGAGCGTTGCTCCGGGCGGCGGGAAACCAGAATTCCGCTGTTTCTCAGTCGCGGAATAGGATCCACAGTCGATCCGTTGCAACAGATACAGTCTAGTTGGCTCACAGCCCGTGGTCGCCCTCGAGGCGTGAGGGACGTGGCGACCGGCATGATCAGTACAGAAGGAATGAGCAGTATGATCACCGATCCGATCGTGATGATCGACATCGAGTGCCAACCCCTCCACCGAGGAGTGGGTGATATGCGCATCGACATCGAGATGACAGGCGTCCTCATAGCGTTGGGCAGAGGATTCCCATCGACCCCAGGGACCCAGGCTTTGACGCGAGGTCTGTCCTTGTTCAAGGCTTGGTTGACAAGAACAGGGCTCATCGGGAAGGCCAGAACAGAGATGCGCCCGCCAGTAGCAGAACACGTGTTTCAGGGCCAGAGTGTTTCAGTCGAGCCATCAGGGCCGCGGTGATTCCTCCCAACTTTCAGTTGGCGACTGGAGTCAGTAAGTTCACCGGTGAGTCTAAGCCTGACACTTGGCTCGAAGATTACCGAGTGGCTGTACAGATTGGCGGTGACAATGATGAGGTGGCTATGAAGCATTTGCCTCTCCTGTTAGAGGGCTCGGCCAGAGCGTGGCTGAATCAGTTAGCACCCAGCAGCATCTACACTTGGGAGGATCTCTCGAGTGTTTGTCACAACCTTTGAGGGAATATGCAAGCGACCCGCAGGCCTTACAGAATTGCGGTCTTGCGTGCAGAAGCCGAGTGAAACTCTGAGGGATTACATCCAGAGGTGGATCACTTTGCATCACATAGTTGAGAACGTACCACATCACCAAGCAGTTTGCGCCTTTAAAGAAGGCGTCAAGAATAGAGAGTTGAACCTGAAGTTCGGTCGGACCGGAGAAATGTCCCTGAATCGGATGATGGAAATTGCCACCAAATACGCTAACAGAGAAGATGAAGATCGACTCCGGAGTGGCAAGCAGAAAGCAGTCGCCCAGGAAACCGGAGGCAATTCCAGTCGGAAGCAGAAGCGGAAGGCCGAGCCAGCCGCCCCTGGGGAGGCCCTGGCCGCAACCCAGGGAAATTTCAAGGGAAAATACAAAGGCCCCTAGAAGCCCAAGAAAGTCAAGGATCAGGATGGAAATGATGTTTTGGATCTGCCATGTCACATCCACACCAAGAAAGATGAAGAGGGTAATTTTATTTATCCAAAGCATACCACTCGACAGTGTCGGCTCCTGATCCAGCAGTTTCAGGGCAAGCAGCCCAAAGATAAGGAAAAAGAGTCGGACAGAGTCGAGGATAAGGAAGATAGCGACGACGGATACCCCCAAATCAATTCCACCCTGATGATTTTTGCTAATGTCGAAAGCAAAAGTCGACTGAAAGTCATTAACCGTGAGGTGAATATGGTTGCTTCGGCGACATCCAGTTATCTGAAGTGGTCTCAGACTGCCATCACATTCGACCAGTCCGATCACCCTACGCACATTGCCACCCCTGGGAGGCAAGCTTTGGTGGTCGACCCAGTTGTCGAAGGCACTCGACTGACCAAAGTCTTGATGGATGGTGGCAGTGGCCTGAACATATTGTATGCTGAAACATTGAAAGGGATGGGCATTCCGATGTCCAGGCTCAGTGCCAGCAACATGAGCTTCCATGGGGTCATTCCTGGAAAGAAAGCCGAGTCACTCGGCCAAATTGCTCTCGACGTGGTTTTCGGTGATTCAAAGAATTACCGCAGGGAAAAGTTGACATTTAGGTTGTGGACTTCCAAAGTGCTTACCATGCTATTCTGGGCCAGCCAGCTTATGCACGCTTCATGGCTCGACCATGCTACGTGTATCTCAAGTTGAAGATGCTCGGCCCCAGAGGTGTGATCACCGTTACCGGCAATCGGAAGAAAGCAGAAGAGGGTTTTCAGAAAGGATCGAAGATTGCTGACGCTCAGATGGCAGTTGTTGAGCTACAAGAGTACCAGAAGACTACTGATCTGAGTGAATTGCTACGAGCCAAGAAGCCTGCTTCAGAATCTGCTTTTCAGTCGTCTGGTGAAACTAAGCCAGCTCACATTCACCCGACCGACCCCGACGCTGCTCCGACTCACATCTCGACGACGCTCGACTCCAAATAGGAAGAAGCGCTCATCCAGTTCCTCTGTGAGAACTGGGACGTCTTCGCATGGAAGCCTTCTGACATGCCTGGAGTTCCCAGGGGGCTGGGTGAGCACCGTCTACGAGTCGACCCGAAGTTCAAGCCTGTTAAAGAACATCTTCGACGGTCCGCCGTCCAGAAGAGGAAAGCCATTGGCGAGAAGGTGGCTCGGCTCTTAGCAGCGGAGTTCATCCGAGAGATTTACCACTCCGAGTGGCTCGCCAATGTAGTCATGGTTCCCAAAAAGGACAAGTCACTTTGCATGTGCATTGACTTTAAACACATCAATCGGGCCTGCCCGAAAGATCATTTCCCTCTCCCCCACATCGACCAGGTAGTGGACTCGACCGCGGGGTGTGAGCGTTTGTCTTTTCTAGATGCTTATTCAGGGTACCATCAGATCTGTCTGTATGGACCTGACGAGATCAAAACGGCTTTCATCACCCTATTTGGGTGCTTCTGTTATGTCACCATGCCCTTCGGCCTCAAGAATGCTGGAGCCACGTTCATGAGGATGATTCAGAAGTGTTTACTCACTCAGATCAGTCGGAACGTAGAAGCATACATGGATGATATTGTGGTTAAGTCACGGAAAGGTTCCGACCTACTGACTGACCTTGCCGAAACCTTTGCTAACCTCAGGGGATACGATATCAAGCTCAATCCATCAAAGTGCACATTCGGAGTTCCAGGTGGAAAGTTACTCGGTTTTCTCGTTTCTGAACAAGGAATCGACGCCAATCCCGAGAAGGTTGGCACCATACTCCGGATGAAGCACACTGTGCGTGTACACGATGTCCAGAAACTTACAGGTTACTTGGCCGCTCTAGGTCAATTCATTTCTCGTCTCGCTGAAAAGGCGTTGCCTCTTTACCGACTGATGAAGAAGTCTGACAAGTTCGAGTGGACTCCAGAAGCTGACGCAGCGTTTGCAGAGCTCAAAGCTCTGCTCTCCACCCAGCCGGTGCTTGCTGCCCTAATCAGTAAAGAGCCTCTGCTGCTATACATTGCGGCCACGGGACAAGTTGTCAGTGCAGTACTCACGGTCGAGCGGGAAGAAGAAGGAAAGGCCTTCAGAGTTCAGCACCTAGTATATTATGTGTCTGAAGTTTTGGCCCCTTCGAAGCAAAGATATCCCCATTACTAGAAGCTTGTATATGGGATCTACATGACCACGAAGAAGGTTGCACACTACTTCTATGACCATTCCATTATAGTCGTCAGCGATGCTCCACTGTCAGAGATCTTGCACAACAGAGATGCAACTGGTTGAGTGGCTAAGTGGGCGATTAAACTCCTCCCCCTAGATATCAAGTTTGAAGCAAAGAAGGCTATCAAGGCCCAAGCAATTGCAGATTTCGTCGCCGAGTGGATTGAACAGCAACTCCCGACTCAAGTTCACTCGGAGCACTGGACCATGTTCTTCGATGGATCTAAGATGTTGAACGGTTCCGGTGCTGGGGTAGTATTGGTCTCCCCCCGAGGAGATAAGCTCAGATACGTTCTCCAGATTCACTTCGATTCCTCCAACAATGAAGCAGAATATGAAGCACTCTTGTACCGGTTGCGCATGGCCATTTCACTCGGCGTCCGGCACCTCATGGTCTACGGCGACTCAGATTTGGTGGTTAATCAGGTGATGAAGGAGTGGGACGTCAGAAGCCCAGCTATGACTGGCTATTGCAACGCAGTAAGAAAGCTAGAAAAGAAATTCGAGGGGTTAGAGCTTCATCACATCCCCCGACTGAAAAATCAAGCAGCAGATGATCTGGCAAAGATAGGCTCCAAGAGAGAAGCCATTCCCAGCAATGTGTTTTTGGAGCACATCCGCTCGCCGTCGGTCCAGGAGGATCCCTTCGCAGAAGAAGCCCCGCAACCGAAAAGTGCCACAGATCCGACTGAAGTCGAAATTCCTGCTGTGGTCGACCTAGTCATGGAGGTCTTGGCTATCACTCCTGACTGGATGGTACCATACATCGCGTATATCTTGAGGAAAGAACTCCCAGAGGACGAGGAAGAGGCTCGACAGATCGTCCGCCGATCCAAGGCCTTCACAGTCATAAAGGGACAGTTGTATAGGGAGAGCGCGACTGGAATCGGTCAGAAATGCATAACACCATAAGAGGGTCAGATGATCCTTAATGATATCCACTCGGGGACCTGTGGTCACCATGCGTCCTCTCGGATCATTGTGGCTAAAGCATACCGAGCAGGATTTTACTGGCCAAGAGCAAATCAGATGGCAAAAGAGATAGTCGACAAGTGTGGAGGTTACCAGTTCTACTCCAACATGTCACACAAGCCCGCATCAGCCCTGAAGACCATTCCACTCGTCTAGCCCTTTGCTGTCTGGGGTCTAGACATGGTTGGCCCACTGAGAACAGGCAGAAGTGGTTTCACTCATGTGCTTGTGGCAGTCGACAAGTTTACCAAATGGATTAAAGCTAAGCCTATCAAGAATCTTGATGCTTGGACTGTTATCAGTTTCGTCAGAGGGATAACATTCAGATATGGAGTCCCGCATAGCATCATCACTGACAATGGGTCAAACTTCGATTCGAACAACTTCAGAGCTTTTTGCGCCTCTCAAGGCACTCGTGTCGACTACGCATCGGTCGCCCATCCCCAGTCGAATGGACAAGCTGAAAGAGCAAATGGTCTGATTCTCAAAGGACTAAAGCCTCGACTGATGCGTGATCTCAAGCACGCGGCAGGTGCTTGGGTCGACGAGCTTCCGTCAGTTCTGTGGGGATTGAGGACCACCCCGAACCGGTCGACCGGAAGAACTCCATTCTTTCTGGTTTATGGAGCCGAAGCCGTCCTGTCGAGTGATCTACTTCACAATGCCCCCAGAGTCGAGCTTTATAACGAAGACGAAGCAGAGCAAGCCCGACAAGACGCAGTCGACCTCCTAGAGGAGGAGAGGGAAATGGCTATGATCAGATCGACCATCTATAAGCAAGACTTGTGTCGATTCCATGCCAGAAATGTGAAGAGCCGAGCCTTCCAGGAAGGAGATTTGGTCCTCCGAGTGGATCAACAGAAACCACACAAACTTGCTCCTACTTGGGAAGGCCCCTTCATCATCACCAGAGTCCTCCACAATGGAGCGTATCACCTCTACAATGTTGATCGCCAGATCGACGAGCCACGAGCTTGGAATGAGGAACTACTCCGCCCCTTTTACACTTGAGTTCTCCCTTGGACGGGATGTAATAAGAAAAGAATTTTCCGCAGTTCAGTTTTATCAAAGACAAGAGTGTCCCAATAATTGTTGTCGCTTTTGTTTGCATACGAAATCCCCCAGTGGGTGACTTAGCCGCGAATCCGTTTCGCCTAAGTTTAAAAAATCCTACCGAGTGGAGAGCAATCCTCCTACTCGGGGGCATAGCTGCAGTCCAGTATTCGCCTAAGTTCTCCCACTTAGAGGCTTAGCTGCAGTTAGGCACTCGCCTAAGTTTGAAAAAACCCTACCGAGTGGAGAGCAACCCTCCCACTCGGGGGCTTAGCTGCAGTCCAGTACTCACCTAAGTTCTCCCACTTAGAGACTTATCTCTAGTCAGGCACTCGCCTAAGTTTGAAAAAATCCTACCGAGTGGAGAGCAACCCTCCCACTCGGGGGCTTAGCTGCAGTCCAGTACTCGCCT
>NC_057794.1:144521242-144524229 GCF_018294505.1 Triticum aestivum | reverse complement strand
TGCAGTCAGGCACTCGCCTAAGTGTTTAAAAAATCCCACCGAGTGGAGAGCAACCCTCCCACTCGGGGGCCTAGCTGCAGTCCAGTACTCGCCTAAGTTCTCCCACTTAGAGACTTAGCTGCAGTCAGGCACTCGCCTAAGTGTTTAAAAATCCTACCGAGTGGAGAGCAAACCTCCCACTCGGGGGCTTAGCTGCAGCCTAGCGCTCGCCTAAGTGCTTAAAAATCCTACCGAGTGGAGAGCAAACCTCCCACTCGGGGGCTTAGCTGCAGCCCAGCGCTTGCCTAAGTGTCTAAAAATCCTACCGAGTGGAGAGCAAACCTCCCACTCAGGGGCCTAGCTGCAGCCCAGCGCTCGCCTAAGTGTTTAAAAATCCTACCAAGTGGAGAGCAAACCTCTCACTCGGAGGCTTAGCTGCAGCCCAATGCTCGCCTAAGTACAAGACACAACCCAATCCGCGAGTCGACTGCTACCTTCCCCTTCGGAGCTGCGCCGCAAATACATGGTTATTCCGAGTGAAGATCAAGATCCACTCGACGAATCAAACCATGAAGATATTAAACGAGAAATCAAGATCAGATAAAGCCTAAAAGGTCCCAGACCTCAGGCCAAAGTAATCGAGCCCTCAGCTCGACAGAGTTTAACGGTTACAAAATCCACTCGGCATTCCGAGGCAAATTTAAAGTGGAGCTCAAAAGTTTTTCACTCCTCAGGTGGAGGACTGGAAGGGGCGACAAACTCGTCCAAGTCGATCCCTTCTGCAATACGGGTGGCAGCAGTGATGAAAGTCTGCATGAAATCTTGAAAGTTGTGCTTCCTGGTATTGGCATCTTGGATGGCGGCCAGCTTCTCTTCTCGCGCCTCCTTGCAATGGACGCGGACCAGAGACAGAGCCACATCAGCGCCACACCGAGCAGAAGACTTCTTCCACTCCTCCACTCGGTCAGGGATTCCGTTAAGTCGAGTCATCAGAGACTCGAGATCGTTTTGGAGCGTAGCCTCTGGCCAAAGTGCCGGGTCGATCCGTGACATGGCAACCTTCAGTCGAGCCAAGTAGTCCACGACGCCGTCAATGCGAGATTCCAGTCGGAGCAGATTCATGGCAGCTTCATCTTTCACGGGAGAGTTGATTGCATCCAAACCTGTTTCGATCCGCCTAGTCTCCTCTTCAAAGTTCTGGCAAAGCTCTGCATACACGATCCAAGGATAAGTCAATTTTCATAGACTGAGTCGACACAAAAAAAACCCAGTCGGAACTGAATGTGCACCTTCAAGCTTGATGTACAACTTCTTGGCGAGGCTCCTCAAGTAACTCTCCAGGTCGTCCCTCCTGCGAACGATGCCTTCCACCTTCTCGCTCAGGGCGAGGTTCTCCTTCCTCCAACGTGTACACTCCCGGTTGGCTTCATTCAGAGCGATCTTTAGCTTGGCATTCTCTTCTTCCAATTGGCCGACCGAAGCCAGCTTCTGTTCGGCCAGAGCGGTCTTGTCGTCAGCCTCCTTACGGGCAGCAGCCAAGTCCTGATCCTTCTTCGCCAGAGCTTCGCTCAGTTTTTCTGCAAAGAAATGATGATTGACTCGGAAATAGCAGAAGGGTACTCAAGCCTAAAAACTAACCAGTCGACAAAGTCGTCTTACCTGCGGCGCCGTCTCTGACCTTCTACAGCTCTGTTCTGGCCAGCTCCAGATCAAGGTTCAGTTGAATCTTCTGCTTCTCCAACTCAGTATAGCGAGCTACAAGTTCGCAGGATTTCTGTAAAAGAAAAATCAGTCGACAGATGTCCAAGATAAGTTGCTTCCGAGTAACTAAGAGACAATGACGACGTTTCTAAGACCACAGCCGAATTAAAAACATTCGACAGTAGTCTCGGGGACTACACCCAGTGGGTACACTCAGCGTGCCCCCACTGGTTCGACCAAAAAAAAGAAGAAGTCGACTGCCCGCAGTCGACCGGATACAGCCCCATTCGACATGGCCTGACCAGACCGAATGAAGAAATACAGCTACAGCAACACAATATAAAGACTACAGTCGACTGCCCGCAGTCCATCGTAGTCTCGGGGACTACACCCAGTGGGTGCACTTAGCGTGCCCCCACTCGTCCAAGAATTGGCAGACACACCCAGTGGGTGTACAGATACAAAGATCTTCGGAAAAGAGATCCTTCAAACAGCATATCATAACACACCAAACGTTGAGTCGACTGACCTGGACGTTGCTCTGAAGAGCCGAGCTCGCGTCATAAGCTGCTTGGCTGGCCTCCCGAGCCAACTTCACTTGCTCCATCATGATCCCCGCCTGACGTATAGCCTCTTTTGCAGCAGCAGCTTGGTCCTCAGGGACGGGGTATGCGGCAAAAAGCGAAGACGGATCCGCAGTCGACGACGAGGGCCGCGCACTCGCCAGAGGAACGGCGAAGGTCACAGAAGCCCGAGTGGTGTCACCACCATCCCGAGCCGCGGCCTCGGACGCCGGAGCGGATTGGGGGGTCTTGTCAGCCGACGCCCTGTTATGCCTCCTCACTCTCAACGGACCGTTGTCGTCGTCATCCGGGAGGTCGATAACATGAGGAGGGGCTACAAAGGAAACGTTCAATCGACAAGGGTTGCAATAAATGTTTAGTTGACTCAAAGCGGAACGTCAGTAATCATACCAGGGTTGGAGGTAACAGCATCCTCCATCTCTTGGTTGTCGTCCTTGGTGGAGATCTCAGAAGTAGCAGCACTGCAAGCCTCGAAAGTCAGTCGGTTGGCTCAATGGATCGACCAAGAATCCGTCCATGGTCGACAAAGGAAAACAAGTTTTATTATTACCCAGAAATGGTGGGGATGGCCATCTTCATCTTGGGCAGAGCCTTGGGCGGCTTGGACGGCGCTGCGCGTGGGTGCTTGGGAGCCTTTCCAGTCGGCGTAGGAGAAGAGGTTCAAGGGCGTTTCGACGACTGCCCAGCAGGGGCAGTCGCACTACCACGCTCCCGCGCTGGATC